>NC_087111.1:3035303-3338333 GCF_963855985.1 Ostrinia nubilalis | reverse complement strand
AAGATATGATACATGTAGAGGCTCCTTAAGAGCAAAATGACGATTTGTAAGAACTATTTATTAGTCTAAACAAATTAAGAAGTTTTGACTTTGACTTTGACTTATGTACCTGGAACACGTTGAAGGGCTCGTTCTCGTGCACGTCGAGCGCGGCGGCGCGGATGCGGCCCTGCTTGAGCGCCGCCGCCAGCCCCTCGTCGTCCACCAGCCCGCCGCGCGCCGTGTTCACCAGGAACGCGCCTGCGAGACATGTTGCGTGCACGTGCACGTTACCTGGAACACGTTGAAGGGCTCGTTCTCGTGCACGTCGAGCGCGGCGGCGCGGATGCGGCCCTGCTTGAGCGCCGCCGCCAGCCCCTCGTCGTCCACCAGCCCGCCGCGCGCCGTGTTCACCAGGAGCGCGCCTGCGAGACATGTTGCGTGCACGTGCACGTTACCTGGAACACGTTGAAGGGCTCGTTCTCGTGCACGTCGAGCGCGGCGGCGCGGATGCGGCCCTGCTTGAGCGCCGCCGCCAGCCCCTCGTCGTCCACCAGCCCGCCGCGCGCCGTGTTCACCAGGAACGCGCCTGTGAATAATACTCTATGTAGTGGCAATAAGAACCATATTGTAACAGCAATCTTCTATCTGACATTTCAATATAGAACTAAATTGTATAATCACGCGCAATCAATCATTCGATTGCACAAACCGGTTTTGCGGGCGTCAAGACACTCTTTACGAATATTACACATTAACACAATATTACTTTACCATTACTACACAGACACTCGTCAGTCATACAAACAGTTTTATCTTTTTATTAGTATTCTTTTCGTTAGTATTCTTAATCATTAAGCGTAGTCTTATCATCCTTACCGATTTCCCGCCTTTTGTATTTATCTGTGCACTAATATTACTATTTATGTATGTTTATCTAGACAATTTTATGCAGCTTACTATTTTATTTATTTTACCAATGGTCCGTGACCCTCACTCGGCATGGGGCACACTGAAAACCAGCGCCGTGGCCTTCGTCACCGTGGGCCACGGCATATGCTGAGTGGGGTCCCGTTGCAGTGCACAGTGTTTTATTTTGGCTTAGAAGCGGACATCCCTGTTTTATTAATTCAATCGTTAGATATTACTATTATGTATAAAATTGATGAAGGAACTAGTAGTTGTATTTGTTTAGTTTCGAAGAAATATTCGATTTTGTGATTTTATAAAAAAATCAGTTTTAGAAGCATATTTTCTAAAAAAAATTACATTAAGTCAGAATTTTGTAAATAAATTTACCTATCACTATAACGTCTACCTTTATGCAAAAATAAATGGTTATTGCTGCAGTAATTTAGGAATTATTTAATAATTTATGATTTTCAGAAAACATTTTTTTCTCCGTTGTCCTAGAAAATTGGCAGCTATATTTACTTTATATTGATGCATGATATAATTATCTATAATACCTGAAAATATTACTTGCCTATCCCGTGGAAGTTCGAAGATATTTTAATTTCTATGAGTTTAGAAAATTTATATGTAAATAGGGTTGTCATCTAAATATTTTTTAGTTTTTTAAATGCCGTCCGTAACAATACGGTTTTAATGCCTTTGTTAGATAACTATTGAAATTCATTGCTTTTACCATTATTAATTTGTCGGGTTGAGTTTGATAATTATAGAGTTGGCCCTGTGGCGGCTTATTGGAAATCCTATCGTTTTCGAAACATCGATATATTGTTGCAGTCAAAACTCATAATCGATCAAAACCACTTTTGACTGCAAATTTCAGTTAATAGTGGTTTTGACCGATGGCCTTAGTCAATATTACTTTTGACAAATTTTTCTAGTCGTATCATCCAACTTCCACGGGATAGGCAAGTAATATTTTCAGGTATTATAGATAATTATATCATGCATCAATATAAAGTAAATATAGCTGCCAATTTTCTAGGACAACGGAGAAAAAAATGTTTTCTGAAAATCATAAATTATTAAATAATTCCTAAATTACTGCAGCAATAACCATTTATTTTTGCATAAAGGTAGACGTTACAGTGATAGGTAAATTTATTTACAAAATTCTGACTTAAGAGCGTTGTCACATTTTTCATGCAGAAATCGAGAATTTGGCAGATTTCGAAATGATTTTAGTCATATAATTTATTGTTATAGCTTCTTTTCACTTATATCATCGTAATTATCATACGTTTTTACGGAATGTCTATTGACAAAATCTCGTTCAAATTGGATTTTTGCCTACGAAAACAGCGAATTTCGAAAGCCCGATTTCCAGGTAACTCGCGAAGGCACAACTTTGAACTAATATTACAACAAATTTATTTCTAAGTAAGAAGATAGAATGTATTCGTTAGAATAAGCATACCCTGTAGAAGAAAGTGTATTGAGAAAATTTTGATGTTTAATTCATTAAAATGCATTTTTATCATGTCTAAGATAGTCAAAATTCGAGAAAATTACTGCAAGAAAACAGGTCACATCTCATAATCTAAAAGTCATTTGGCAACATAAACTACTTTATACTTAAGAAGAAACATAGTACTATGATTGTGTGAAAAAGAAAAAATGTCTATCTTCAATCTTCAAATGAAAAATTAATTTGAAAATACTATAAAATCGGGTGCATCAAATGGCATAAATCAGTCGTGCTTTGGCACTCGTAGACGCCGGGTCTATGTCAGTTGACTGCCCACTGACGTATATGCGTCACGCGTGATTTTTTCGTAAATTGTAGTATGATTGAGTACTTTTGATCCGCAAGTATTTTTAATTTATTTGTTTAGGTAACTCGGACTTGTAATTTCTTTCTTTTCAAACTTTTTACTATTTTACTTACAGAATATGGGTAGAATAGACAAAAGATATTATTATGGTATCTGTTTGGTCAGGAAAAAATAAATGACTAATAAAAATTTTAACAGGGTGTCAAAACATTAGTCTATGCTATTGTGTTTCTACCAACATAAAATATACTCTTCCTTACTAATAAAAGTTGAATAGCGTCTGTATGGTCACACAACGCTTCGTCATGTTTTTCCGAAAGTTCAATTACTGACGACTGAATGAAAGAAATTGGTGCGTAACTATTCATCTGATATTAAACGTTTAGTAATAAAGGGGTAGGTCAGGTAAATGGCAAATCCACCAGCGGTCGCTCGATGACACTCAGACAAATAGTTTTATAAAACGTCAACTAAGTTGGTTAGGTATTTGTATTGTAGATACTTATATACAAATGAACGTATAAAATGAGTTTATTTTTAAAAGTATAGGTACAGGGTGGAAACGATAAGTGATTTCACTTGATTTTTAATTATACAAGATATCGAGAAACTGTTTACTGTTCCTGTAAGTGCTTCATGAGCTCTTTAAAACAATAACAATAAATAGGTCAAAGAATAAACTGGATCTATGCGAAAATTCAATGTATCCGAATTTCATACTAAATGTATGCCGCCAGCCATACCTACCATATTAGAAGTGTTAATTTTTTAAATATAAGTTTTTAATTGAGTAATATACAGGGTGTTAGGTAAATGGGTATATGAGCCGACACTAGCCCATGTTAACATGGGCATATAAATGGTATGGTGAAGTCAGAAATTTGATATCGTCATTTTTTTTTTTTTTTATACAAAATAATTTTTATAAAATCCGATTTATATAAAAATTAAAATAATTAATATAGTATAATAAATATAAGATATCAATTTTCTGACTTCACCATACCATTTATATGCACAAGTTAACATGTACTAGTGTCGGCTCATATACCCATTTACCTAACACCCTGTATAATAATCAAACAACAAACTCGTAAATTGCATTCTTATTTAAATTATTTACGGAAAACATGATTTTAGGTTTAACTTGCTACAATATCATCAAGAGATACTAATTAATAAATACTAAATAAACAGATAAAGGGGACGGCATTAAGGCACTCAGAATTCTCAGAAACCATTGATTTCGTGTTTGTTTGTAACTGTATTAAATGTATGAAAGCTGGAAATATAGGTTTTTTGAATAGATTCAGTTCGTTCTTAAACATATTATTGATGCCGTTTGCTAGTTCTCATGAAGCACTTTTTCAGTAAGTAACCATTTGTTCGACATCTTGTATACCTACTATAAGAAATATTCGAGTGAGATCACTTATCGATTATTTTCGTCATCCTTATTTGTATTAAATTTAATTAAAATACACTAAGGCTGAGATGCACCACCTAACTTTGACCCTAACTGACAATAACCGGTGTTTTATGTTAGACAGATTTTTAACATCCAAAATTTTGATGTCAATGTTAAAATAAGACGGTGCAACACGGCCTAACAAATGTATCGTAGACAGTACTTTTTATTTTCTTCATAAATCTTTCTTTTCTTTGTAAAGCTATCTACAAGCTTTTATTTTCTTTGACATCTGGAGTTGTAAAATCTTGCAACTTAAAATTTACTTACTTCCCGTTTTCCCATTGAGCTGAAATTTTGCATGTCTACACAGGCATGCAAAATTTCGTTTCATTTCGCACTAAATAATTTAATTTACACGTGTTTTCATGCGATGGCCAAGTCAATATATTTATGTAAAACGTTAATGATTTCCTGGACTGGACTTGGACTGAGTAGTGAGACTTGGTTTTTTGACAAGTATTGTTTTTGATGGGTTTGTATTACAGAACGCATGTGTACCTAATGGGATAACTGTTTAAAAACACGATTAGATAAATTTTGCTCTATGGATAAAAATCTTAAAGTTACCTCTGATTTTTTAGCATTATACGACCGTGGTTTATAATAATAAATTCTATAAAATCACAATGATATCAGTATTTACCTCTTTGATTTCCTGACTTGTTTAGATTTACAAAAACTAAATATTTATTATAAACATTTAGATAATGATGTGAATGGCGCTTACGATGTTGATGGACACAGATATTATAGATAACGTTTAAAAAATGGCACGCTCGTTTTCATACATTTCATTCTATTTATTTAACATATCCATATTTATGTGCGGAAACGTCACAAAATCAGAATAAATTTTATTTTTTCCATCCCGCATCATAAAAACTAAAAAGTCAAAAGTAAAATTTAAATAGTAAATATTTTTCATAAACAAGCTTTTCATGCTGTAAAAAGAATAAAATAAAACATAAATTCTTTCAAACCCATCAACTTATTACTTTACTCAATTTAAAGATTAAAAACTTGTCGCGGGATTTACTAGTGTAAAAAATACATTATACGTAACTTGATTTTGCTAAAAGTCTGATCTGAGAAAAAATCAAATAGGTAAATTATACATTATTTCTTTATTATTATGTATGATGTACTGTCTTAGGTACGATACAACTACGGATTAAGATCGTTTAGTCGACGCAGCGTTGAAATTGTACAGATAAATGCAGTTTGCGCACTCACTACGCGACGTCAAGCAATAAAAACCTAAAATTCGAACGCCAACTTTTTGCTACAACGCTCTTAATGTAATTTTTTTAGAAAATATGTTTCAAAAACTGTTTTTTTATAAAATCACAATATCGAATATTTCTTCGAAACTAAGCAAATACAACTACTAGTTCCTTCATCAATTTTATACATAATAGTAATATCTAACGATTGAATTAATAAAACAGGGATGTCCGCTTCTAAGGCAAAATAAAAGACTGTGCAGTGGGCATCTTGTTGGTGAATGGGTGGCACTGCTCAGTTTACTCTTGTTTTTATTTTTTCTTCTTCCATTATTATGTGCCACTGTCATGTCTATGTAATTGCCTGTATTTGTGTGATGTCCATTGTAATAAATGTATCTTTCTTTCTTTCTTTCATAAAGCAGGGTACTCATCTAGCCGTGTAACATGTAATGTATCAGATACTGTATCAAGTGAGTATGTACTCACTTGGCACGAGCCTGCTGCTCGCGCGTGGTTCGCAGGGAGATCAATGGTATCACTGCGAGCACAAAGGCGGCTCCGGGAACTCGCAGGTACGCGATGACCGTGGACGAACCGCACTCATTTGAAGGTTGGATACGTTACATGTTTGGTTACGTGCTACATGGCAGGTGAGTACCCTGCTTTAGGAGAGATTTTGCCTTTACGGGCTTCGCAATCCTGTCATGTGGTAGCAACTATGGGTAACACATAAGGTGCCCAAACACTGCCTGGTTCCAATTTTTTTAAATGAAAACTAAATGTTTACCAGGAGCTTGTATACTACAAAAGTATCTCTAAACTTGGCGCAGAATTTTAGGAACATTTACGTCACATCATCTTTTTGCCCAACCAACAATACTTTTTCTAAAAAAAAAACCAACCAAATTGAGAACCTATTCCTTTTGTTGAAGTCGGTAGTTATAGGACTGCTGGGGTACTTTTTGGCTATCACTTTTACTCGCAGCAAAATGCTGCCATACAAAAATATAACAATGTTCGAGAGTAATAATATGCAATATAATAAATAAGTGAACATACCCGGGCGCATCTGTTTGATAGTGAACTCGTTAATGAGATGGTGATTGTGTTCGTTTAAGCTGCAATGCAATGACACACAATCACTCTGGAATAGTAGGTCCTGGAACAGAAACAATATTACAATCAGATTATTGATTCGATGGCAAAAAAATTATTCAAGTTAAAAGTGGGATTATATGTTTTTATAGAGTTACCCAGAAAATAGGAAATTGAACTCAAGGCGGACTGAGTTCCAAGAGGGAACCGATACTTCTTCTTAGCAGCAGAAGGATTTATCGAACGTGTTTGGTGAACCTAAAGCAAAACTTTACTCATTATCGTGACCTAGCTCACCAATCGCTCGGCAGGTGTTAGACCGGACCGTGACGACGATGCCGAGCGTGTCGCCACGTGGCTAGGACCCTTGTGACTGGTGTATAGAGTGAGTTTTGAGACATACCTGCAGCGTATAGACCCTGGTGAGCCCGAGCGACTTCTCGATGCCGTCGGGCAGGTAGGGATCGTAGAAGATGACGTTGAAGCCGAAGGCCTTGGCCCGCAGCGCGACGGCCGAGCCGATGCGGCCCAGGCCGACGATGCCGAGCGTGTCGCCACGTGGCTAGGACCCTTGTGAGTTGTGTATAGTGAGAGATGTGAGACGTACCTGCAGTGTGTAGACCCTGGTGAGCCCGAGCGACTTCTCAATGCCGTCGGGTAGGTACGGGTCGTAGAAGATGACGTTGAAGCCGAAGGCCTTGGCCCGCAGCGCGACGGCCGAGCCGATGCGGCCCAGGCCGACGATGCCGAGCGTGTCGCCACGTGGCTAGGACCCTTGTGAGTGGTGTATAGTGAGAGTTAATAAACATACCTGCAGCGTATAGACCCGTGTGAGCCCGAGCGACTTCTCAATCCCATCGGGCAGGTACGGGTCGTAGAAGATGACGTTGAAGCCGAAGGCCTTGGCCCGCAGCGCGACGGCCGAGCCGATGCGGCCCAGGCCGACGATGCCAAGCGTGTCGCCACGTGGCTAGGACCCTTGTGAGTGGTGTATAGAGGGAGATGTGAGACGTACCTGCAGCGTATAGACCCTGGTGAGCCCGAGCGACTTCTCGATCCCATCGGGCAGGTACGGGTCGTAGAAGATGACGTTGAAGCCGAAGGCCTTGGCCCGCAGCGCGACGGCCGAGCCGATGCGGCCCAGGCCGACGATGCCGAGCGTGTCACTAGGTGACAACTAGGACTCAAGTCGCTGGTGTATAGAGGGAGATATTAGACGTACCTGCAGCGTATAGACCCTGGTGAGCCCGAGCGACTTCTCGATCCCATCGGGCAGGTACGGGTCGTAGAAGATGACGTTGAAGCCGAAGGCCTTGGCCCGCAGCGCGACGGCCGAGCCGATGCGGCCCAGGCCGACGATGCCGAGCGTGTCACTAGGTGACAACTAGGACTCAAGTCGCTGGTGTATAGAGGGAGATATTAGACGTACCTGCAGCGTATAGACCCTGGTGAGCCCGAGCGACTTCTCAATCCCATCGGGCAGGTACGGGTCGTAGAAGATGACGTTGAAGCCGAAGGCCTTGGCCCGCAGCGCGACGGCCGAGCCGATGCGGCCCAGGCCGACGATGCCGAGCGTGTCGCCACGTGGCTAGGACCCTTGTGAGTGGTGTATAGTGGGAGATATTAGACGTACCTGCAGCGTATAGACCCTGGTGAGCCCGAGCGACTTCTCAATCCCATCGGGCAGGTACGGGTCGTAGAAGATGACGTTGAAGCCGAAGGCCTTGGCCCGCAGCGCGACGGCCGAGCCGATGCGGCCCAGGCCGACGATGCCGAGCGTGTCGCCACGTGGCTAGGACCCTTGTGACTGGTGTATAGTGAGAGTTAATAAACATACCTGCAGCGTATAGACCCTGGTGAGCCCGAGCGACTTCTCAATCCCGTCGGGTAAGTACGGGTCGTAGAAGATGACGTTGAAGCCGAAGGCCTTGGCCCGCAGCGCGACGGCCGAGCCGATGCGGCCAAGGCCGACGATGCCGAGCGTGTCGCCACGTGGCTAGGACCCTTGTGAGTGGTGTATAGTGAGAGATGTGAGACGTACCTGCAGTGTGTAGACCCTGGTGAGCCCGAGCGACTTCTCAATCCCATCGGGCAGGTACGGGTCGTAGAAGATGACGTTGAAGCCGAAGGCCTTGGCCCGCAGCGCGACGGCCGAGCCGATGCGGCCCAGGCCGACGATGCCGAGCGTGTCGCCGCGAATGCGTGCGCAGCCCGTGGCCGCCTCGCGCACCTGCTCGGGGCCTGCAACGCCCGGGAACACTGAGCCGACACTATCGAGCGCGCACTCGCCGCGGGGGCGGATCACCACTCGCTACCACCGCCACCACGCTCCGAATGTAATAAAGGTAGCATTCGGATCAAGACGACCGCGACTCGAGACCGCGACCGGCGACCGCGACCCACTGCTTTATATGAATTAATAGGAAGTGCTGACGGATGCAAGCAACCGAGTCGCGCGACGTGTGGGCGTGGCCTGCCGGCTACTTGCGTCGCGCGACTCGGTCGCTCACAAGGCAGTGCCGTGACGCGACAGATGCAAAATGGCCGTGTTTTCTTCGCACGAAGACGAAATTTTAATAGAATTAGTAAGTTTCGTATGGGTCGCACGACTCGTGTCGCGAAGATTCGTAAGTAGCTGTCGCCCTGCGACCTGCGACCGGTTGCCTGTCGCGGTCTCGGGTCGTGGTCTCTCGTCGCGGTCGTCTTGATCCGAATGCTATCTTAAGGCGGAGTTACACTATGCGGGAAATTGATCGAGACATACTCCCCCTCATTGAGGGCTATCGTTTTTATACTTAACAGTTGACACCCCTGGCGATTGACAGGACCTTACTCTACAGTGGCGCCATCGGCCGTTTGGTGTAGTGGTTCAGAACGGACTACTATGCCGAGAGGTCCCGGGTTCGATTCCCGGCCGGGCAGAAATTGAAATGATGAATTTTCATTTCTGTGACGGGTCTGGGTGTGACTATGTATAATATTTATGTATTTAAAAAAAAAAGTATATAAGTAGTATATCCGTTAAGCTAGCACCCATAACACAAGCATTAAGTTGCTTACTTTGGGGCTAGCTGGCGCTGTGTGAAATTGTCCAAAGATTTATTTATTTATTTATTTATCTTGATGAGTGCAAATGCGATAGCCCTCCTACCACTTTAGCACTCACCAGTTGGTGCCACTGTCTTCGCTACTAGCAAGTGACAAGACCTTACTCTACAGTGGCACAAACTGGTGAGCGCTAAAACGATAGCCCTCATTACAAAAAGTTAAACTCTGATTGGACTCTGGTTTAAATTGACATTCTCATTTTAAACCAGTTTTCGTCCCGGATTTAACTTTTTTGTAATAAGGGGGTAAGTGTAAACACGAACTTAGTTTCGCCGTGCGTCACTCATACTTCAGTATGCGTGCTCGCGCTTTGTCTCGTTCAATTTCTCGTATAGTGTAACTGCGCCATTAAGGCTGCGTTTTCACTAAGGCTGAACTGGGCGAAGTCGGGAGTTTATACAGGGTGTTACTTTGCATTCTTGCCATATTTACAGAGGTTACTATATTACTGATACTGAACACAAATCCGTAAAAAAATAATGCCCGAAAAATTTTTTTTTTAATCTTGAGTATTTTATTTTATCGACAATCTGTTAAACACACCACTAATTATCGTAACGCATGCACATCACTTGTTGGCGATGGCGATGGAGACTTTTTTACTTTTTATTGTATTTTTAAATATCTATTGCAATCTATTGTCTTTAAAATGTCTTTTTGACACTTGTAAAAAACTGAGAAATCCATCAAACACAAATCACGTTATAAATAATATAGTGTATTCAAATAACGAATAATTTAATCAAAATGGTGCTTGGAGTGTCTGCAAGACGTCTTAGACGAAATGCTTGATGACGTACCCTTAGCGTTACACCAAATGCTCTACTACCAGCAGGATGATGCTCCCCCACAATAAGGACGTCAAGTGCGCGAATAATACGTTTGGTGAACAGTGGATTGGACGAGGGGTCGAGTAGCATGGCCACCATGATCCTCGGACCTGACACCAATGGATTTTTGGAGTGACTTGAATCGACTGGTATGCGCAGAAGAGATAAACAGTGTAAACGCGTTACATGAAAGGATTGTTTTAGTGAAACTGATACAAAACGTTTATGTGTTGAGAAAACTAAAGCGAAAAACCTACGCTTCGCCGTGCTAGACTGTGCCTTCATCAGAACGGAGGACACTTTGAACACTTGCTTCGCAGTACGTAAACTTTGTAAGTAGGAACTTATAAATAAATAATTAATTGTGAATAAGGTGATTTCATTTCATACTTAATTTATTAATTTGTAAAAATAGGGTACAATGTTGTAAATTAATTGAAACCCTATTAATTATTACGTATTTTTGACGGTCCTAAACCCGTAAAGTAGAAAGGAAAATCTGAAATCAACTGAAGAGTATTTTAAAATAGTTATTATGACTGGATAAAAAGGCTGGTACCCAAAGCCATAAAATTAAGAACTAGGCCACGCCCACTAGGTTTATTCCACTTGCAGCTGTAGAACGTGCGAGACAAAATTGGTTTATTCCAATTTGTACTGAAAAACCAAATTTACTAAAATCTTAGTGTACTTTCTTTATGGGAGTCTCTTGTTTATCTTAAATAATAGGTATTGTTACCTACTTTTATCTCTGTGAATATGGCAAGAATGCAAAGTAACACGGTGTATAAAAAGTGAACTCTGCCTCAGTGGAAACTCAGCCTAAAACCAGATGAGACGCGTGTAGTGTGTAATCATGAGACGCAGAAACGTTAAATACCGCTGCCGTATAGATTGACTACGTCGTTTGCCACAGACTACACGCACTCTAGCACAGTATAGAATTTTAACTTTAAGTTGAACAACAAGCTGTTGTATCTAAAATTCTAAATGTTTGACAACACTGATTGATATAAAATAAATATCTTTCATATCACATTTAAGCTAATTCTATACTGTGATGTGTGAAAATGGAATGGCAGCTGAAGCGAGTGATCCGTGTCCACGGCTTTCAAATATTTAAAGTAAACAAATAACAGAGCCCAGATTTAAATACATTTATTATTCCATTATGGACAGTTTGGACATTACACATTTAAATCTAAGGACCATAAATTAACTAAACCTAAATCTTACATCCAAAAATGTTTGAAAACAAACATTGAAAGTCACTATCAAACTTTTACAGATATAAAACTTTAAGTGAGATATTAGAAAGTGATAAAACGACAGTTTGAAATAACCTTTTTCGTATACTAATCGGAAGTTTAATGGTTAATTTTAAGTGAATAAGCATACTGGGTAAATCAAAGATCAGGCAATTTATGGACAGATTTGTGGTGATCATAAATGAAAGATATGTTGACAATAAAACTTGAAAATTACCTGTGAATTTCTTTCCTTCCCGCACCATGTTGGCGAGCCAGTACGTCCGCCGGTACAGGTTCAATATGAGACACATCGTGGTGTCCGCTACCTCCTCCACGCCGTAACCCGGAACATTACATACTGCTATGCCTGGAATAGAAACATATCACTTGTTAATATTTCAAAGAAAAAAAGATACAATATACTGGAGATTAGATTCAATTACGTAGACATAACAGTGGCGCATAATAATAATAAGAAAGACAAACAAAAACAAGAGCGAACTGAGCAGTGCCAACTATTCACAATCTGGATGCCCACTGCAACGGGACAAGCATATGCCGTGGCCCACGGTGACGAAGGCCACGACGCTGTTTTTCAGTGTGCCCTATGCCGAGTGAGGGTCACATATTTGTAACTTCTATAACTTGTTCGGTAACAGACTTGTATAGAAGACAAGTTGACTGGTAATTGGAAGCCAAGGAATAATGAAGAATAGGTTAACAAACTACCGGTTTTTGGTTCGACAATATTGGATGGTGACGACTGACTTTCTATTAATTTAGAGAAAACTTGCAAAAGTGTATAGAAGAAAGTAAGGCACATATTTCTGTCGGAACTCTAGGTATACCAGTAGTCCAGTACGCAAGCTGTATAAAAATTCATAAACAAACCTCACTCACTTCAGCCAACATCATGATTGTTTTGTTTAATTGTTTGTTGTCAACAAAAACATTACAACAATAAAAAAAAGTTCGTCCAACTTTTACAAAGGCACAAACAAATATTAGACAAAATGTATCTTTTGTCCGAATTCCAAAGAATTTGCCACGTGATAAACAAAGTTTTTGACTGCAGAAAGCCATTATCAGAAAGAACGTTAAGTTTCGGTTTCAATTGAAGCCGTAAGTTTGTGAGAAAACTCGGCGGCAAGTTGAAGTCAGTGAAACAACTTCCTTTGAACAGACATAATAAGTATCGATCCCGAGCGGGTTGAATGAAAGGGCGAAACTTTTTAACTTCTTTTGTCGATTTTTCATTGTTCTAACTTTGTTGTTGAATGTTAATTTCTTTACAAATAGTTTGGAAAGTAATTTTAATTATTCAGGTAATCTTTACAAATGAGAAGCGATAATTTTTTTCTTTCAGTTAGGCTGTTGTGTGTTTCAATTTTTCTTTCCGTAATTCTGTATTAATCGAATTACGCGACTATATATAGATCGTTCCATCCAAGAAGACGCGCCCCACCAATTTTTGGTCGAGGGAAGCGCGGGATACGGGAAGTTTGATCCAAGCAATCTCACTTGTAGATAATTTAGCGTGTACCGATAACACTCAAACATTAGCGGAAGAATGGTGGGGCGCGTCTTCGTGGATGGAACGATCTATAGCTTACTTTTGATTTAATAAAGATGACGAATGAAGAGTAAAGATCCTTATTTGCAATTAGATTTCACCCTTTAATCAAAATTCCAATTAGAACTTGTTTAATTTTGTCCCATCTCATCGATATTCCAGTCGCGGTTTGGGTGGAACTTCGTCAAGTTGATGAGAGAAGATATATTTTTAAATTTCTTTTCGTTTGTTCAAAACACTGACAATTTATTCCTTCGAGATAAAAATGCTTTTTTTGCTCTCCAAATACACCCCGTTCTTTCAACATGACCAAGTCAACGGAGCCAATGTTCCTTAGTTTCTCCGAGCATGACTCAGTCCCTCTAGCTTGACATTTTTTATCCGCGTCGTGTTTAGGGCCAAGATTTTTGGAGGATTTCCTTTTCGGCGACCGTCATTTGTTTTCCTCTTGAAGAATCAGTGTCGACGCCTCGCAGCCGTATACTAAAATGAGTCTTAAGAGCTAGTAAACAAGCATCAAAACCCACCTAACTCGCCCGCCGCCTTGACGTCGATGTTGTCGACGCCGGAGCCGATGCGCACGATGATCCGCAGCGTCTTGAACTTCTCCAGGTCCTCCTTGGTGAGGATGATGGTGTGCCACATGAGCGCGCCCACGGCCTCGTTTAGCACCTTCTCGTGGATATCCGACGTGGGACAAATACTTACTGCTCCCTCCGAAGGCCCAGCGACCCAAAGTGTGTCTTGCGGTTTTGCGACAGTCACTTGTTTCGCGTTTCGTGTCGCGTTTAGGGCCAAGTTTTTCGGAGGATTTCCTTTTCGGCGACCGTCATTTGTTTTCCTCTTGAAGGGTCAGTGTCGAAGCCTTGCATCCGTACGCTAAAATGAGTCTTAAGAGCAAGTAAACAAGCATCAAAACCCACCTAACTCCCCCGCCGCCTTGACGTCGATGTTGTCGACGCCGGAGCCGATGCGCACGATGATCCGCAGCGTCTTGAACTTCTCCAGGTCCTCCTTGGTGAGGATGATGGTGTGCCACATGAGCGCGCCCACGGCTTCGTTCAGCACTTTCTCGTGGATCTCGGAGGTGGACTGCGCGTCGCAGAACGCCACCGTGGCTACGTCCTTCAGTATCGGCATCTCGACGGTGCAGTCCCGCCCGTCTAATAACGCCACTAGTGGCCTGGAAATGTAAAATAAATTATGTCTATTATAAACAATCTATCAATCACATAACCTATACTAGGATATGACCACAGATCACAGAAACTGAAGGAAGATGTAACAAAGGGGTCGGGGATGGTGTCGCAGCAATATGCCCAAAATCAGAACACATTGCTCGTGACAGCAATGATGACAGTAGCGACGTCATAATGTAAACAGTTTACAGTATTACTATACTAAATATTATTCGAACGGTGAGTACTGATACCACAGTGGATAATGAGCACATATTTTAATTACTTTGTGTGTGTAAATTTCTAATGCATTAGTTGACATCTCTCTATATTATTATCTCTATGGATATGACCACCCCTATAACGCAGAAATTGTAAATTGTATACAATATGCATTATCATTAAAGTTCTAATGACACAAATACCAAAGGCTAAGTAAGTCCAGATGGTCGCGCACGTGTACATTCTTACGTGCGTAGAGATTCTAAATTATTACATAGGATCATGTAAGCACATGTACAAATGTCCTTGTTCATCAAAATAATATTTTACCCAGCAGGATAAATAAATTGTGGCCTTATCAACTTTTGTCACGAAACAAAGCAGCTAGCAGAAGGCAATGTAAATCTTCAAAAACTTTCACCAAATTAATACTAACATTCCGAAACTAATGACAATATCATCAATGTTGATTCTTTACAAAAACGAAAATAACTTATGCAAGTCGATTAGTTAATCAGTGTACAAACATCAATCAAAACGTAGTTTATTACAAACGCAATCTACATCTCTGTCGTACATTAGGATAATGAAGAACAAAGTTGTTTAATTCATCAAATCGAAAGCTGGTGGTGTGACAGACGGAGCCGATGTTACATCGATAAGCTTGATTAACGCCATTCGATTTGACGCCTACGCACTCTCTCGAGCGAACACAACTCAAATATTATTATCAAACAGTCGATATGTTAATGGATGGCGTTAAACGAAAGTTTCCGTGATACTTTTGTTGTATCTGTCATCTGAATAAAAATAAGATGGATAAAAGAATTAACGAAGCTATTAAGCTTCAAAACTGGTTACGTGTATAACGATAGTCTAACTAATCTTACTAATATTATAAATGCGAAAGTAACTCTGTCTGTCTGTCTTGCTTTCACGCCTAAACCACTGAAGCGATTTTGATGAAATTTGGCATAGAGATAGTTTGAGTCCCGGGAAAGGACATAGGATACTTTTAATCCCGGTTTTTGAAACAGGGACGCGCGCGATAAAGTTTTTCTGTGACTGACAAAATTCGAAGCCGCGGGCGGAAAGCTATTTTGTATCAATTTTTTTTTAATAATCACAGCGTATACGTAATCGTATACTTTATGAGGTTTGGCTATTATCGTTAATTCACGTGGAAAATGTGTCAGTCCTGTGGTCATGGCCAGCCGACCTAAATGGAACAATCATGATGGTTTTCTTATCATCTCGAGGTTATCTGAATGATATTTATAAACTATAATTTGTTTACTGTTTGTTTGTAATACGTAGTATCTAATTACGAGACCAAAGAATAAGCCTGCTCTTTTATAATTACAGACTGATATTAGATCTCACATAAAGGATAGCCGTCAAAAACTATTATTTGCCCGAGGCAAATAAATGCAGGTAGCAGTAACTAAATAAGGCAATTTGAGGCAATTTGACGTGTTGGTAATCGGTCGGTGCAAAAAACAGCTTGTTATGACACCGCTTGGGTAAACCGAGCTGCCATTACGGGTGTGACTCATCCTTGTGAATAAGTGATACAACAGTGTGCTTAGTGCTTGTTTACACCAAACGTCATCAACTAGCGACTGCGTAAAAAAATTGTGAAGCACATATTGTGGAGCGTCCCTTCAAGAACTGAAATCTCCATAGATTTTTTGACGCACTTGCTAGCGATGACGTTCAATACAAACTCGCACTAAGCACACTGAAATTATAATTACTACGTTGTAGATTTGATTTAAAACAATAACTAACATTTCAGAACTGTTCCCGGTGTTTTAATTAAATTAGAATGAATTAATAGGACACGACCGTCTGACTGATTGGCGGAAAATCTAATTAAATGTTGTGGAGGAAACCACTGTGAATCATTATCGCCAGAAGTGGATTAAATCAGGTCTTGCCAGAACTATGTTTAGCAGTAGATGTAACTGTTACATTGTAACGGTGGAGTTTTTGAAAATAGACACTTACAGGGCAGATATTATGTACCATGCTAGCTAGACTGCATCTCACTTAGCACCAGGTGCGATTGGGGTCAAATACCTGCCTTGTTATGCATTTAAAAAAATGTAAAATAAAGATTAAATTAACTGTTTTGTTCATTGGATGATATAATGACCTAATCACGGATTCAAACGTTTCTTTTGTTTAATTACCTACTTAATTACATAGTTAATTATAATATGAAATCCAAAGCGAATGCAGTTTAGGCAAAAGTTAATTGATAATTATATTAATATTGCATTATCAGACGGATTTGTTGATAAACATTAACGTTGCAGCTAATAGACTTACACTTTATTATTTAGCTGTCCTTGTGTATATTTCAAACCCAAGGTCAATGCCACAATTTATTTATCAACGTCATTAAACTCGACGCGGCAACATTCCAAGTCGACCAAATCATGACATTGGACACCGATATTATTAATTACACTGCACAAAGTTGTTTATTTCCAGTGAACTATTGACACCGTAACAAAAATTGTAAACAGACGCTGTGACGTCACAATTTAGTAGTCCAACTTGTATTGGCAAACAAACAATCGGGCGGCAGGCCCATTAACGGTCGACTAGATTCCCAAATTGATGAACAAATTTAGTCTCAAAGCAAACACTCCGAGTGGTTGCTACAAGACCCGGCCAACTTACCTAATCACGGAGACAGGCCCCCGACCACCCTTCGGATAATTAAAGCGCGCCAGTACGATTAAACTAATAATTTAAACTTTCGTCATAGCGAAGCGGAATTATTATTATTGCCGGGAAAAGTTTCGGCGGCGAAACGAGAAAGTAATTCCGGGCGGAGAAGGAGTTTTCAGAAATTCTGCAAACTTTCCCGGGGCAAACGAAAACAGATTTGGTGGCAAACAAAGAGGCCGGCGACGGGTGCGGGTGGCGCAACCCCTTCGGGCAAGTTTTGATGGAAACCAAATAGGATTAGCGCCAGAAAAGAATAAGTGGAGTGAGCCCACTAGAGGAAGGACGTTGCTTTGTTGGCTCGCCGCGTTTCGCAGGCTTCGCCCCGAATGCGAAACGAAGGGGCGAGGATCTTTGGTAAACTGTTTACGAGTTGACAATTGCGAGTTTAGGGCTGGGCACAATACAATTTCTAATCTATTAACCTGAATTGGTAACGATGTTTTGTCTGGTAACAATAGGGGATTTAGTGCCAGTCCCGGGTAGATTCAGGTAAAATAAAAAAGTGTTTATTTAAGAGCGAAAGTGGATTGTGAATGAGGTCGTCGGGTCGTCTTGAATTCAAGATCCTATTTTATTAAGCTGCTTATCTCATAATCGGATTAGACTTGCCGTTTAAGTTAATTGTCGTTATAAAGTCTAATACTTTAAATAACTTTTCAATTATTGTTGTGGTGGTACTGACCTTGATTGCAGGGGTCCATTTGCAATGGGACCCCCCCGCATGCCTTCCATACGCGCTCTCTTTGGCAGCATCTTGCGTTTGTCCATTTAAAGCGGCAGAGCCGCTTTAACCACCGCTCCGCAGCGCGTCACCTGGAATAACACACCGGCAAATTAGCAAACGAAATGCAGAAATAGATACATATTATAATAAACAATAACATTGTTATCAGAAGTAGTCCTTATTCTTCTAATATCTAGGGCTTTGCAGTTTGTACTAAAACTGCGTTGGTCAAGCAAAAATGCGCGGTTTCTGTAACTTTGTAGGCATGCTCTGGATATTTATGTCACTAGACATGCTATAAAGAAGTTTAAGAGCTTTCACATTTAGGCTATTTAGCAGCGCGACAAACGCGACAAACGCGCTGCCGAAAATTTTATAGTATGTGACGCCTTCACATTATAAAAGCGCTGCAGTCGCGCTACTAACGCCCTAATGAGAAAGCGCTCTAAATAAAGTAGTTCAGTAAAAGCATTTACGCTATCGTATACGAAAAGGTCGCAATTCTCGCAACCGTTATCGAAATCCGAGATATTGATAAATGGGTGTCATCGAAGCGAATGTGCAAAGGAAAGACAAAAGTCAAAAAGAGATTTATGGTTATGGGCAATCAAACACAAGATTGGTAGATTTCGGCACTCTTGTTGGAACTCTACTATTGGGTTTTTCGCAGGGTTCGAAAATATCCGATATTTATTATAAATATCAAAATATCGGATACTTATGATATATATCCGATATATATCAACTTTGATATATATCAATTTTGTATGAAAGCCATAGTATTATTTTATTGTATTTTTCATGAATACTATTGCATATGTGTTACATAAACATGTTTTTAATGTTTTTAAAACTTAAAATCAGACAAATAAAGCAAAAACATAAAATATCTTTGAAATACGGCAAAATCAACTAAAAAAATAAAAATCTTATGTCAAAAAGTACAAATACAGTAACAAATTTTAAAAGTTGATATATATCATCAAAACCGGCTTGATATATATCGGATATATATCCGATATACGAGGGTGGTCTGAAAAGTTTCCGACCTCAACGTGAAGATGGCAGCATACATCAATTAAAGTCAGGGAATGTAATTGTGCATCTTTTGACAGCAACACTTCAAAATTTCAGCCATTTTTGACGCGCGGTTTTTATTTGAAAGTCGTTTGAGTGAGTCGATGTGAGTATTTTTGTGAAAATGGAAAAAATCGAGTATCGATCTGTCATAAAATATTTGTTTTTGAAAGGGAATACCCCTACGCAAATCAAAGATGAGTTAGATTCTGTGTACGGGGACTCTTCACCGTCATTTACCACAGTAAAAGGATGATGGGCACTTTTCTATGGAATCTGGGCGTAAAACCAACAGAAATGTAACTACTATTATTTGTTAGGACTTAATATCAGAAATATATTTTCATATAAATAACTACCAAAAACTCCCGGGTTTGCTTGGAAATTGACATAATGTGTATGAGTAATAGGTGCTTTATGGCGCAAACAAAAAATATTATTAATTAATATACTTATCTACTTACAATTTACATTTTAAATACATTAAGTTATTTATCCATTATTATGTCCAACAGTTCAGGAGTGGGGCCAACAAATGGTATATTTAAACCATGTTCTACATTATAAGCGTAGGACCATACCTAGGTACCATTTAGAGAAATGACATGAACATTGAACACAGTTATGTTACAATGGGATTTCTACCAGTTAAGTTGTAGTGTTGTCGCATAATCGATCACGGATCGATTATTAATCGATATTGCCAAATAACGATTTATCGATTACAATTCGATTAATCGATTTTATTGATTACCATCATTACTATCATTTGATTGTTAATTCAATTCCTTATTTTCTGCAATATAATCGATTATTGCAATCGAATAATCGATTATGATTTATTCGGTATACATACTTACTAAATCGATAGAATCGATAGTAAGATATGATACAATACTCTCATGTGGTCGATAAAAGCAATCTAATTGACCTAATACTATTTTTATTACCCTAATGTGATGTGAAATACTATGGAAACTTTGCATATTCAACGACCTCTATCTTTGTATCCCCGCGTATTTCAGGATTGTTGTCGTACTATGAAATGAAGTACTAGTATTAAGCTTTAATTTAGTATACTTTTTGTTTCTGTTGGTTTAACGCCCAATATGCCCATCATCCTTTTGGGCAGCCGAATTTAAACGTGGCCATAAGAGCTTGGGAGATGATGAACGTTCGGGACGTCCAAAAACTGTAACTACTGACGATAACATCGCTAAAGTTCACCAAATGGTGTTAGACGACCGCCGAATTAAAGTGAGAGAGATAGCAGAGGCAATGAAAATGTCCAAAGAACGTGTTTGTCACATATTAAATCAAGATTTAGGCATGAGAAAGCTGTCCGCGCGTTGGGTGCCGCGTTTGCTAACGCCAGACCAACGACGTGTTCAAACGAACATTTCCAATGCTCTGTTGGCGCAGTTTAGGCGCAATAAATCCGAGTTTTGGCGCCGACTAATTACTGTGGATGAGACTATGTAGAAAAATAAAAATAAATTTTAAGAAAAAAAATCTTGTATCTATGTTAGGTCGGAAACTTTTCAGACCACCCTCGTATATCTTGATATATATCCCTTGATATATATCCTCAAACCCTGGTTTTTCGCAAAAAAAGTTTCGCGCGTTCCAACTTCCAACGTTAAGAAACATTCCTGAACGTATAGCAAATATAAACGCATCCAAACAAATTGTGTATCGCTCTACATAATGTAACGTAACATTAGCCCAGTAACATAGGAAAATTCTGTTACATTATGTAATAAAGTCTTCCATCTGTGCCCTATTATTGGCAGTAAGCCTGAGCTTGACCCTCAGCGCGCGTGATAAGCACAAAATACGGCCAAGAGGTTAAACTTGTCCCCCCCGAAACGGCGCATTCATCCTGGCCTTGGGCTTCACAACAATGTCAGTGACGTAATGAAAGGGCACCGCTTGTGCGTCCGTATGAACAGACTGTGTTAATTTATTTAGCGAGTCTGCTATTTGTTACATCAGATACAAGTATATTTTTGAACTCGTCTCAACTCTCACCTCACTTGAAAATGGCACAAATGGTCTCAACAAAAAAGAAGAAGTATATTTTTGAGTAAGTCGATAAATCGTCAATTCAAGTCAGTCAGTCAGAAGACTTGAAGATAATAATGTCATAAAATTGAAACGAATTATACTTTCTTCAAAGTTTAATTAGTTTTTACTCCTACATAAAAAGAGATTCAAGATAATGGTACGATTTCCAATTTTAATTACTTTCTACACGCTCTAACAAAAAACAACTTTATTTAAGTACCTACATTTTCCTGAATATGATATTGTAGTAAAGTTTCTTACTTAAATGGTATCATAAACGGTCCCTGCCAAATGGTTATTCGGCTAATGTGTCGGAAAGAACTCGTTCAGACGCATACTAATATTAAAATGCACTCCAGAGTATGCGGAGGAAGTCGTCTAGAGGCAAACACTGAAGATGCTCTGAATATGCAAGTTGCAACTTGCTGTTTACTTTAACTGCTGCTTTCGGCGGCAACACTACATTTAGGTCTAGTGGCTTGTCCCATTTTTAGCTTGGTCCACGGGCCAAGTCGCTGGATTGAATTTTTAAATATTTTTTCTTCTAGCAACTGGGCCCACTCGAAGATTATAGAGTAGATTTTTTGTTGATTTGGTGTTTTATTAATAAAAACATTGAAGGCCCAGTTACTGGATGAAAAAATATTTAAAATCTCAACCCAGTGACTTGACCCGTGGGCCAAGTTAAAAGTGGTCCAACTCACTGAAAGACTCGTCGGTGCAGAGTGAAGTAGCGCATACTTGGGATGTAACAACTGTATTATTATTAAGTAGTGAATGGATATTGCTCTTATTTTCTTCAACTTCATGCTTTTAACCACTTCAGGAAAATTATTATGGTATGTATTTATAACAGAACAATACATGCAAACAGACCATTAAAACAATATTATTATCAGCATATAACATAAAACAATCTTCAAGTTCATTTAAAAACTATTTGAATTAACCTTTTGCTAATAAAGGTCAAATATGTAAAGCTGAAGACCAATAAGTGCACGATAATCCGATCATTAGATAAGTAGGTTCAATTCGATATTAGCTACTAACACTACTAGTAAACACTTTAAAAAAAATTTAGACACTTAATAACAATAAAAATACGTCATGTGAAAATAAAAACAATATTCTTACACATCAGACACCAGTAGTATCACGAAAAATAACAACCACGTCTAACGAAAATCACAATGATACTAATCTCCAGTTACTTTTACCTTTTAAAGAAATTAATTAGTTCATTTAGAAACTGTTATGTTGAAACGTTAATTGCAAAATGATTTAATGACATTGCTTTGATATCAAAACAAACTTCCATCGTGGAAAACCTGTCAACTCTAATTAATATTTGAAATGTTTTCGGTGGAAAATAACAATTGATAATCCAAATTTATTTGGTGGGAATCTGTCTGTCAATCAAATTAATTTAGGTCATCTAGTGCTTGTTAGATTGAAGCGCAATGTAAATGCAAGGACTTCAGTCTTCTACAGTCGAACTTCATACTATGTAGCTTTTTCAAAGAATAAATTTTAGTCTGTTTTAGTAGGTACTGATAAGACTGTAAAATTCTCATATGTAAATATAATATTAATAGGAATGTTTATTTACTTTATGTTTGCCGGTTACCCGCTGGAAATGATGGTATCGGCCACGGTACAAGCGTTCATAATAATACTAATGGAGTTGACCTTGACATTGTTTATAATGTTTTGTGATTTACCAAATTCTTTGACTTTGCCTGACCATGCGGTTAAGATAAAACGTGTCATAACATTCTAGCTAGACTAAACATTACATTATTTTGTGACAAAAAAGTTGATTCAGAGCACCTTATACGGACGACAGCGACAGCGCATCAATTTTACACTGCATCTTATGCTATTGTAATAAAAGTATTGAGTTTTATAAATTACATTTACAGTCTGATCTGGGAGACCGAGGAGAGTTGTGTTGTTTGTGACACTGTCGATTTTTTGGAACTTATTAACTACTATCGAGCTCGTAACAGTGCACGTTTTCAATTAAAGCCTCGAGCTAACAAATACACACTGTTGCGAGCTGATCAGCTGACAGATAGTTAATAGGTTTCCAAATATCGACAATGTCACAACTCCGCGGTCTCCCCTACTTACGAGTCATTACAGATACATATTGCGTCGGCGTCTACCACACTATCTATATTAATAATTTCGTCAAGGGGTACGGTAGACTGGATCGAAACCTTATATGAATAACAAAGCATAAAAAAATATCGATTTTGAGTCGACAACATATATCCGCAAAATTCGGATAATGGAGAATTTCGTTAAATTCCGATGGCACTGACATACAATTTCAAACAAACCGCTGTCGCCATCTTTAGTAGTTCACTATCCACTCCCTATGCGATCAGCGCCAAAACCTTACTATGGGTTGTCATCAATCCATAAATATAAATAAATGGAGATCAGTGCGTTTCGCGATTTTTATGACACACTCTTTGTTATGCGTTTTTTCTTTAAACCTGACATTGGCCGATTCAACCACAGAAAAAGAATATTAGCCATAACCATAAAAGTTGAAGTTCAAATGTCAATGTCATTTAGTTTCGCAAAGTGATAAATTCCAGTGACATGCAATTTTTGTAATGGCAAAATATTTGTAAGAAACTGCAAACAAATGCAAATGTGCAGTCGATGTGTGGAATGCGACAACATTATACTCGGTAAGCGGCTTAATATTTTTTTATTTAACCCGAAAAATAATAATAAATGACCACATGCATAGCCTGTGTTGAGTTGTTATCAACTTAAACAGAAACAGACACGATTTTTGCAGCGATTTTTCACCGTTTCATGCGCAAGTTCCACTTGAGCTCGGCTGGTTCTTATTATAAATAAATGTGTAATATATTTTTGCAGATAATTTCAATTATTGCGAGTGTTGTGGCTTAGAAACAATTAAGCAGATAAGAATAAACAAGGCTCGGGCACTATCAAATCTTTTTCCTAAAAAGCAAAAAGTTGCTTCTGCTGCATCACAAGATTTATTTGATGACTTTCAGGTAAGTTAATAGTGTAGGTCACTGAGTACCTGAGGTGAGAGGATATACCTACACCTACATACATTCACAATACTTATTATTATTTGAATATTTGTTTAAAAATAAAATATATTTCTCTTATTAAACTCAGCTCAGATGGTAAGAGCGCGACAACGGAGAAGTCGAGGATGTGGGTTCAATTCCTGCATGTGGTGTATTTTTTCATCACATCTTATTAAATTTGTTTAATAAGAGTAACACAATATAGCATTAAAAATTTAAATTAAATCTTTAAATTAAAGCTTTAAATTAGCTATTCATAAATATATTTCTCTTTTAAGGTTGATAACGAAGAGTTGACGCTAATCGAGGATTCATTGATGATTGATGATGCTTCTTCGGACAACAAGAAAAAACAGCTACTGTCAGTCAGCAGTGATGATGCTTCTTCGAACAACAAGGAAAAACAGCTGCTGTCAGTCAGCAGTGATTTTATTTCTTTAAAAGAAGAAGAGAAAGAAAACATATCAAATGGCGGACAGACCCCCGAAAAAACGTAAATATTCAAGCAGGTTTAGTACAGAATATCAGCCCCCCAGGACTAACTATTTATATTTAGCACTTTCAAATAACACCATTCAAGTATCAGTACATTCAGTTGGTTCTATGATTTATGAATGTGTTCAATGTCAAGCACTTCATTTTTTAGGTGAAAAAATTAAAAATCATTTTAAACATTGTTGTCATAATGGGAAGGTATACATAGATCCAGAAATATTATTAGATTTATACAAAGGCAATACGTCTGAAGCTAATCATTTTAAGGCTAATATACGACTATATAATTCAGCATTTGCAATGGCATCCATTAAGTCAAACTTGAACACATTCCCTCCAGGATTTTTCACTTATAGGGTACAAGGGCAAATTTATATAAAAACTGGATCTTTTTTTCCGTTGCAAGGTCATAAACCACAATACAACCAATTGTATATAATTGAAGATGAAGCAGCCTTAAATGAAAGATTATCCGATTCTAGAAATAACATCCTATGTAAAAGCAATATAATGAGGTCCTTACAAACAATGCTCAATGAATTCAATCCTTTTGTCAAAGTATACAAAAAGGTGGCTGCAATTTTAGCAGAAGAGGAATTAAAAGCAGCCTCAGAAAATCGACCCAAATATTCGGCATCAACGCAGTTTTATAAACATAAATCTCTGGCTTTGCGTCGGTATAACACACCATCAAATAATGAGGTAGCGGCCATCTTTGTAGGAGAAAACGGTGAACCTCCATTAAATATAGACTTCTCTGTACAAGAATATTCTCAACATTAACCTACACTCAAATCAACCAGTCCCAATATTGACTCTTTAACCTTTCCTCTACTTTTTTCCTAATGGAGAACTCGGATGGCATGAAAATCTTCAACACAGAGAAGAGAGTCGAATTGCTCGAAGCCGTCTTACAATGTTACAATTTTATCAGTATAGACTTGCTGTTCGTAAAAATTTTAGCCCATTATTTTACGCTGAAAAACGTGATTTTCATATAAAATATCACGCGCGCAGACGCGTTGTCAGTGTGAAGTGCCGCCCGTGTTTTCTATACAAACTGAGGTACTTGCATACAATGATTAACCTTCAAGCGGGCGCGCGGTCTTTTGTAACGGCAGCGGTCGCGCGTAAACGAAAAGACCTATAGGGTCTAGTTGAGAAATAAAGCACTTATTTTCCAATAATCATTTATTATTTTGTACGCAGATATATTATGATTGTATTAAAGTCATAAATAATTTGAATTAAGTGTTTTACTTAATTCAAATTAATTAAATTAATTGATTAAATAAAACATAACGCAAATATATTATTTGGATTAATAACCAATTTTGGAACACAAAATCTTTTAAAATACATCAGAATAGTTCATATACCTGGTAAAAACGATAAAAATGGCAAAATAATGATAAAACATAATTTTATAATTTTGGTTCAGTTTAGCTTGGTCTCTGAGCTCCGATAAACTCTCTTTTTCATCTTTTCTTAGTAATGCCTCTGTTATTTCACTTTGTACTAGCAGTCTACGACTTATTTAATAAGAAAAAACAGCAAGCATAATTCAATTATATTGAAGAAATGTAATATCGCATAGAGTCGCGCGTAACCTTTTCGACTACAGGCGCGTGGCGTGCTTTCGACGCCGGCGCCGCGACTAAAACAACAGCAAGCCATGGGGTGGGAAAAGCGCGGAGAGCTGAGATAAGCTCTTTATTTCACTCATAATGAGCAAACGACAGGCTACTAAAAATGAGAAATATGTGTAACAAGTAAAAAAAAAGTTATGAACGAAAATGTGTTAGGCGCGGTCGATTCGACGCCGCGCGCCCGCTTGAAGGTTAAATCTGTCGCCCCGAGCTCCGCGCCGGAGCGCGGCGCAGTGTGATAACCGCCTTAATAAGAGTTATTTACATAACCTATAATAACGATTGAATTTGATTGTTTTGTTAATTTGCTTAGTTTATTTTGAATGTTGATTTAAAATTAAAATAATTTGTGTAAAAACTTTTGCAGTTTTTATTTACCATATTTTTTAAACACAACTAACGAAGCTATATGAATCTATATTTAATATTCTTTGAGAACCGATGACTACAGAAACATCTATCTACATTTTGCACCTAGAATTGTGTATTATGAGTCAAATTTCACCCGAGCGAAGCCGGGTTTTCATCTAGTAATAGTATAATATCATTGTTATCGCCAGACCGCGAACGAGTATGACGCAGAGGCGAGTTCACAGCCGCGGCATAACAAGGTTATGCAATCTAAATTATTGCCCGGTTCATTTGCTATTACTAAACTAGTGCTGGAGGAATCAATCAAAACAGGTAGAAAACGGACAAGAGAATACAAAACTGCGTCCTTTTTGCATGCAGCTTTAGTAGTTAGGCAATAGACAAACATAGCTTATCCAAAATTCCAAAGTTATATCAAGTTCATTATGTGAATCCAAATTATTACCCGGTTCATTTGTCATTACTAAACTAGTGCTGGAGGAATCAATCAATACAGGTAGAAAACTGACAAGAGAATAGAAAACTGCGTCCTTTTTGCATGCAACTTTAGTAGTTAGGCAATAGACAAACATAGCTTATCCAAAATTCCAAAGTTATATCAAGTTCATTATGTGAATCCAAATTATTACCCGGTTCATTTGCCATTACTAAACTAGTGCTGGAGGAACCAATACATGGGAAAGTCTTGTATATTAGACCGGCTGCTAAATAATAACTGTACCACCTTAATATTTTGTAGAATATTATATTGCTGCAACGGCATATTGTTTTTGCGTATGACTGTTGCCACTGTAGCCATTTAAAAAATATAAAGGAGGTACAAATTCGCAGCCGGTCTAATATACAATACAGGACAGGACAATACATAATAATGCGTCCTTTTTGCATGCAGCTTAAGTAATTATTAGGCATTATACCAAAATAGCTTATCAGAGTTATTATATCATGTTAATTGTGTGCAATTTACATGCTTGTCTACATAATATCTACGATATATTTTTACATGCTACGCCAGACGTTACAATCAATGAAAAAGCTAATTCCCGTGGCAATAAAAAACTATGCAACAAAGGTTTTATTTTAGTGATTGCGATTTAAAATAAAATGGTCCTACAGATAATCTGGATGAACTTCAATTTACATTTCAAACAAAATCAAAGCGAAAAAATACTAAAGCAAAGACCAATTTTAAACAGAATGCTTAACCCAGATTGACTGTTTGTTACCGTAATACTCGTATTATTAGTATAGTAAATAAGTCCTCATTGGATATGAGTCTTGGTATATTTAGGATTTATCATTATTTAGAATCACAACACGAATACAAACAAAAATATTACGTGCTCGTAATTCGTAAGTTGCCAAATATTGAAAGAAAGAAAGAAAATACATTTATTTGGCACATAAATAGATTACTTCGTTCTTTGGTTTATAAATCGTGTGTTGGGACGAATACTAAACCCCCAGCAAGTGCACGCTAGCTAGTATCTAAAATTGTATTGAAAACATATTATTATAACGCGGAGAAACCGAGTAAGAAAATTGAGGCACTTCAAACTAGACTGGCTTAATTTTTCCCATACATCGAAACAAGTCAAACGGAAAACGTATGTAAGACTAGAAGTTATTAACCTAAGATGAAAAATATTACGTTAACTTGACGCACGCGCCCGCCCCATTTAGCGCTGCTCTCACTGTTATCAATTTATCAGCTACGAGCGTGTTCAAGCATAAGCAACCCCTTTTACTACACCACATTACCATAAAGTCCTGGTAAAGGTTGACAAAAATTGTGTTGACTTTGAAAGATGTTATAAGTAGGTGACAGTCAGTTAAACTGCGACTTAAAACTTTGGACTGTTTTTGTAATAGGCCTCTTTTCTAAGGAGACATCCCGTTTTTCAGGAACTTGTCCGGCCTGTCCGGCTTTTAGGATAAAATGTCCGGCCAAGTTAAAGACAGAGTCCGGATTTGTGTTTTTGGAACTGGCAACCCTAGTCGGAAAGGGTCCTTAGTTTTGACCAAATCATCAAATTAATCTATTCGGATTTCAATTTGAAATGCCTTACGTACTCTCTTGACAAGTACGAATGCTGATTGTAGAACACGTACGTATTTCCCGTACATATCGCACGTTTATTTTAAGTACACGCGAGCGTGTAAGCGATTTGCATCGCATTTCCATTGAAGCCAGACGGCTACGTTGGTGTAACCCGAATTCAAAGGCCGCCGCACTCGAGCCGAGTGCCGTTTGATTAAATCCATTTATGTACGAACGTCGCGCGTTTTGCTCTTTGTCTTGTGTGTTCTAGCTTCAAGAGCTTTAGATGTGTGGGAATGTAAAAAATCTAGCATATAAACGCTTGACTCCTAGATGACACCCATTTTATGTTAATCATGTAGAAAATGCATACTATGTTGATTTCATTTAATATTTCTGTTAAATTGAAGTTGTGTTGTGAAGGTGAACACACACACACAATATTGAAATGGTAGTAATATTCTATTGTCTATTCCTAAGAAAGAATAGTTAGTTTCCAGCTCATTGCGTTTCATGCGAAGTATTGCGAAGGCATCTTATTCAAGATGAGATGCAGTATCTCAAAATGTACATGTAAGAAGTTAAGTAGGTTGGTACGATATATTTCAAATTGAGCTATGTTTTCTGAGCTACAAATTGACTTTTCAAACTCTTCATTTTCCTTTTTATTTCAAAGCGCATAAAATACTATCTTATCTGTTTAATCTCATCGAACGTTAATAAAACTCAAATTTTACTTCCATAGCAACCACATGCACTAATGAGCAGGTGTAGCGTAAGCTTAATTGCTACTAATTCAAACATTTACCTATTGGAATTAGTTGACTTACCTTGTAGAGTATACAGTCACTCTGTATGCAATTAACTTAGCCCAGACTATGTGTATTTGTTTACTATGAATCATTTTATGAAAATCAAAGCTAAAAGGTTTATTATTATAGCTGTGATTTCAGTTCCAGGTGCTCGAATGTATTATTTTAACAGCGAAAAATTGACCCCATTATTCAATTATTTTCATATTTTATACAAAATGATATTTAGAACAAAATATTGTTTAGCAAGCAAAGTATTGGAGAGTCAACCCTGGACTATATTCCATGATAAGGCAAGTTATTATTTAATTAACCCTTTGTCTTTTAAATTAGTGTTTAAAGTTACTAAGCTCCAACTCTACACAGCTTAAAATTACTCTGAATATTTGAGCTTTAGAACAGCATTCAGCGTAGGGGTCTACTCAGCTAAACGATTTCAGTTTATCAGATAAATATAGGGTGTTTAGGGCTCTTTCAAATTAGACGATTTGAGTAGCAGTCGTGCGTTCAGCGTTTGCAAGATCGCACTGACTGCTGGTCCATATCATTGTCATTTTAATTACAACGCAGTTTCCGTGTGCAATACTGCATCCGGACGACTAACGTTCGGCTCAAAACGACTTTGAAAGAGCCGTAAGAGTTGAATAGAGTCACAAACCGTTTTGCAGAGTCGGACCTAGTTAAAGAAGTATAATCAAGAGTCTACTCACAATTGTAATGTCATTAGTAGTGTCGGTCGCCTACTGCTCTGGTGGTTGGCGAGGCGCATAGCTTTACCTAGAGCAAAAACAACGTGTTTAGTGAGTTTTTTACTGGTCAGTATTATGGTGAAGTAGCTTGGGTTTTTTTGCACACATTAGTACATGTTATTATCGATACGGGGCGGCGATATGTTTACTATAGAGATTAAACTATAGACAATCATGCAATCTGCTAACTGATTATTACCACACCTTTGGTTCAGCATTATATGGTATATTAGAATGCAACATTATCAACATTTGGGTTTTCAATCAATGTTAAAATAATAAATGCAAACAGAATAAAGATTTCAACAAACGATTACTTGTTTGTTTCAGGGTTTTACAGATTCATAATTTATCCAAATATTCAACTTCTCAAAGTAATTAATTATATTTTAATGCAGATAATAACCCTCATTCTGGAGCAGTTGTTTAAAAATAAACGCGAAGCAGTTTTACACAACTAAGACGAAATCTTTCAAATAATATAGGCGGCACATGTCGCCGGACCGGCGGCTTTCGTAAACAAAGGATTAGAATTTATAAATAATATGGGGTAGGCATTATTAACCCTTATGAGGAAATTTGACCTTGACCTACTTCTAGTAGAAAACAATTCCGAGGCAAGCCGCCTCGTTATTTTAGCTCTATAGTATAAGTATGAGTATTATAAAAAAAATAAACTTAGTTGTTGGCAACAACTTGTTGTCAAGAAGACCCACAGATCCAATATAAGAAACTAGCTGACCCGGCGAACTTTGTTCCGCCTTAATGGCAATAAATAAGCAGACTTTTTTTTATTTCGAACGGGATAAAAAGTATCCTATGTCCTTCTCCTGGCTCTAAACTACCTCCCTGACAATTTTCAGCTAAATCGGTTCAGCCGTTCTTGAGTTATAAGTGGTGTAACTAACACGACTTTCTTTTATATACAGGGTGTTAGGTAAATGGGTATATGAGCCGACACTAGCCCATGTTAACATGGGCATATAAATGGTATGGTGAAGTTAGAAAATTGATATCTTCATTTTAATTATTTTAATTTTCATACAAATCGGATTTTATAAAAAATATTTTGTATGGTAATAAAAAAAAATAAAGTTTTGATATCAAATTTCTGACTTCACCATACCATAAAATTATCACTTCACGGGATTTATTGCAACAATATCTATTTTAACGGTAAATAAAATATAATTTTATAGTAAAAAATGCAACATAATAGTTCAAAATATTATATTCACCATACCATTTATATGCCCATTTTAACATGGGCTAGTGTCGGCTCATATACCCATTTACCTAACATCCTGTATATAGATATGTGCTGCCATGATGTTATTTTTACATATTTTCCGTTTTTAAGGCTCGTAGATTTAGTAGAGAAGTTGTCTAAATACAGGGTGTTAGGTAAATGGGTATATGAGCCGACACTAGCCCATGTTAACATGGTCATATAAATGGTATGGTGAAGTCAGAAAATTGATATCTTCATTTTAATTATTTTAATTTTCATACAAATCGGATTTTTATAAAATTTATTGTATGAAAATTAAAAAAATTAAAATGATGATATCAAATTTCTGACTTCACCATACCATTTATATGACCATGTTAACATGGGCTAGTGTCGGCTCATATACCCATTTACCTAACATCCTGTATAGGTCCAATGCTTGTTCTGGATCAAGTTTTCGAGTTCCGGTAATACATACCTAATATAATAAAGGAAATACGGCAGATTTTCCCAATTAATCAGTTAAATACATTAACCTCCGGCTTCTGAATTTAGATTTTAAGCTTGTGTGACCTTACTTAAGCCTTAAAATTTTCACAACTAATTCAGTTCAGAAACCGGGGGTTAGAAGACATTAGAATTGGCTAAAATGGCATTATGATTAGATTTTAACATGCGTTTTTCAAAACGTTAATGGCTCGGAGTTGGAGACTCTATCGTGTGGGTTGTAACATGTGTTGTGGGTCATAACCCTAGTGTCAGACTTTACGAGACGCCATAAACGACTGACATGAGTCAATCTGAGTAACAATTAAATTTCACTGTGAGTCATTTCCTGGTCGTGTAATTTGTCTTTTTTGTGATGTCCAGGATTACATTATTTAACGTAATTGGAACCAAATACATGAGAGTGGGACCACTTGCGTCTGCATGACCATATATGAATGGGATTACTGGCGTGTTCTTTGCGCCTCCTAAATATTCTACTGATTAAATTCGTTGCAGGTTCCAAAACAGATACTATCGCCCGGAAATACTCAACATTTCCTGGTTGGGTTTCATTAGTGGCCAAGCTGTAGATCCTGGCTATACAGGAATTGCAGTGGTGGGAAAGTGTGGCGGGATAGGTCCCGTAATCCCCATATTACGTTGCTCCTGGAGTCTTCCGTCGACTGGAATCGCGGGTCCAGGAGGATATTACTCCGTAAAACGATATTTAAAGCTTTGAATGTTGCCATCCCTCTCACGAAAAGCGAGATTCCAGCATGAAAGACTGTGACAGATAGACCCGAAACTACGTAAACACCGTTTCGGAGTAGCCCTGTCCTGCAGTTCGTAGCTGGGTCAGTCGACGAAAGACTCTTTGTCAACTAACCATCCAAAAGGCATCAATTTATCTGAAGTTGTATCAAGATATGAATCATCAACTCACCAACGCTGCTGTTGTGACGTAGTCAAGCGATCACCGCTCCATCGGCGCACACGCATTGACTTGAACGCCGCGTGACCGCCACAGCGGACGCGCGCGCACAACTCACTTCACTGCACTAACACAAACACTTGGCACTCACTCACTGACGGGCACACACAAACACCACCTGGAACAACGAGAAAACTTTCGTTAGTCTCATAAGACTTGAAAAAAAAAAAAAGAAACAAATGAGTCCGAAAATAAAACCAAACAAAATAATAAAAGAAATGAATATTATTCTGTTATCTATTTTGTGAGCCGCTAGCCTACAAAAACGAACAAGATTTCTAAAAAAGGAGACCGTGATTAGGTCACCGAATTCGATGTTTGGGAGTTATCTTGTAACAGACTTACGTCATAGCAACAATAATAAATCGGATGTGGGCTATAAAATTGTGCACCTGCACCTATTTTGAATGTTACGCATATAATATTTACATTAATTTAACGACCGGAATAGAATATTTTAGTTCTATTACTTACAGAAAGATTTATATTAGACATTCTAAGATACGTATTACCGTCTAAGCCGACCTTCACTGGCGGTCTAATAAAACATGGTCGTAAATTTTAAGTACCGATACGCGCGAAATAATAGCTACTTTAAAATCCAATATAAACATTGTACTCCTCCGAGATTACCCGACCGTTACATACTTGCATTAAAGCTAGGATGCGGCGTGCGGCGCAACTACTAAGTATGTTATCTTCGGTCGCAACTCGTACCGGCTGAGATCGGCGTAATGCTTTACGGTCCATAAAGCGCAGAGCCGTTGGCAACATTGTGCCTTTACGTTACCTGCATTGTTTCCATAATACGCAAACTCGCGCGCTGAAGTGGCGACAACGACGTAAACATGAGGGTTCACAGTGGATTTTGTCCGGAATTACGACTTTTGAATGTGCGATTCCGCTTTGCCCACAAAACCAGTTCTCGCGAACTCAGTTTACAACTTTTCTCGTGATTCGCGGAGACATTTGCATTTGTTTTATTTACTGCTTTATCAATATCTAAAATAGAGATGTAAAAAATGCTGACCTAGCCGCAACAATAAACGGGATTACTGCAACGTCAGCGTATTCACCGAGGTTTCTTCCAAATAAAATCCGCGTGGCACCAAAAGGAAAAATCCCTTTCCCAGCTCCAATTCCCGTTCCCCCATCCGAGACAATGGTCGCCGAGCGTGCACTAGACCCAATAACGACGTATTCAATCTAGACCGGCTCACATAGCGCGGTGAAACGCTGTATAATCTAGATTGAAACAATGGCGCGACCGAGTCGTGTGTAAAAGTTTTCGGGTAAGACACAGACGTAGATAGAGCTGGGGCTTACTTAGAATAGGGGTGTCCAACTCCAGAGAGGTTTTTTGTATATCCGTTGCTAAGTTGGAAGATCAAGAGGGGCAAAGATTTCAGAGTTCAATGGTAAGTCGCGAACTGGTCTAGCAACAGCGGTAACAACTAATAATAATGCTACGTATCACCCTAAAGACCACCCACAGAGAAAACTGAAATTTCCAGTTTACCAAACAGAAAGCACACGAGTACACTTATGGAATATGGACCTTAACTGAAGGGTAAGCGTCACATCGACAGGTGACACTTGTTATTATCACACACGAGTTCCCAACACCTGAAACTGGTTCGGCAGACATAAGAATGGGCAGTGACCAAACAACACAGATCGTGTTCATTTCGCACAGCCCTCGTAATTCGAGCAAAAAGCAAGGGGCGCCCGCAAGCTGGGGTAAACTTTTAATTGAAAGGGCCATTGATCGCAGGAAGCGGGCCGGCTGCACGGCCGCCAGAAACAATGTGCTCGTTCCTTTTAACACTGCAGTAAATAACTCCAAAGGGTCTGCCGCTCGATGAAAATAAACCAAATAATTTGTTACAAACTGTACATTTCTTGCTGCTGATTTTCATTTTCTGAGTCACGACGAATTGAATTCTTTATCAGATTAAGACAGCCGAAAACTGTACTTTTAAATTGATACTAAGAGTTCCAATTGTAACGTACTTTAACGAGTATGTAATTGCGGAAAATAAAGATACGCACAATCACGAACACGACACATCGCATTACCCGGGCGAGTCCCGTTACTGGCACGAGACGCCAACGACTTTAGTGCTGGTTGGTACTCAATAGACAAGAAAAAAGTATCGATACGTCAACGGCTATTGTTTTTGTGTCGTCAGCGTGAGAGATTGATGAAGGCAGCGTTGATGTTGGTTTGAATGTGGCGATACATTTATCATTGCAAGGGTATTCAAGTAGTATGTTACTTGCTTATGAGTCGTAATCGTAAACATGGGATCTATTTATAACTCTGTCAACATGTGAAGTGTATCTATGAATACTGATTTCTTTATTCATCCCACACATAACCACTAAAAGCAATGCAAAAACTTCACCCAAGGCCGCTGATTCTAGTCTATTACGAATACATCGATAATGTCGTAATTTCGACATCACTGGCAATCTGTCAAATCGCAAGTTGAAAGTAACTGTAAAGCATTCAGCGCAATTAAAAGATCCATTCGATAGCAATGCCCGCGGTACATTATGCACTCATCAGTTTGCGCGATCTAAAGATTAGATTGGGCAGTAACTAAGTGCACTTAAGCTATTTAATTTTGTTTGAATCTGATTAAATTAGTTCTTAAGGAAAAAGGCGAGACGTTATTCTATACAGGAAAATTGCGGATTGATTATGATAATAGTAGACTACTGACTCACAGTAGTAAGATAGTTAAAGCGAGCCATATGAATCACAGCAGTTAAAGTGTTCTTCAGAAATAGATTAACAAGCAAAGTACATAATAATATTTATAATCTAGTATGAAGCTAATGGAATAATTTGCGTCATTGAAAGTGTGTCATTAAACATTAAACCAAATCGTTTGGTCATTTTCCTCAATAAAGAATTCGATTCGGTCGAAAACCAACCGTCGTATACCGGTTCAGGCGGTTAAGAAATTCCCAATAAAGATTAACATTAACAGAAAGAAATAACCAGACATCTCGACTCTGACAACGCATAAGAAAGAAAACATGTAGTCTCTATAGATGAACTTATCGAATGGGTCTAAACCTCACCTGATCGGTATCAGTGGGTTAAACATAATCTCGGCAGGTATCGAGCGTCGTTATTAATAGTTACGGCGTTATATCGTTCATTAGCATAAGCCGCGCCGTAAAACCGTTCTAACAAATCCAATCAGCAGAACTAATCCCTTACTGGGTGCCCCTTTCACCAGCAGAATAGGCCGTGTAGACCACAAAGCACTGGTCAGATCGGATGTCTGTCGATTGGTATAGACTTGGACATAGGTTCTAAACATTCGAGCAGTCTGGTTATAGGTTTATAACTCAGTCAGTGCCTGAGGCATGGGAGCGGCACGGAGTGTTTTTGCGTTGCGAGTGTGCAAACGTCAGCGAGACTTCAGATATCCTTCAGATTTATATGCTCTGTCACGTCATAATAATGTCAAAGTCAACCGTCTCCCAGAGACGACTCACAGCTCCCATACCTCTTACCTCACCTCAGGCACTAACTGAGTGAATTGTTAGACAATACATAGTCACTAAAATGTTTTTACCCAATCAGCAGAACTAATTCCTTATACGGCGAGCCCCTTTCACGGGCAGAATTGGACGTGTAGACCACAAAGCACTGGTCAGATCGGATGTCTGTCTGCGATTGGTATGGACATAGGTTATGAACATTTTAGCAAAATGATTTATTAGTCACATGACACTTGGATATAAATGGATTTTCAAGAAATTATGTATATTGCTAAATTAGGTAGCGCTATGATAATGCAAGTACTGTCTGACTTCTAGTTTAAAAACGGTGTTCAAAATTCCTAGCTAAGCTAAGAGCTAAGAATCAGAGAACTGTCACTTTTTGACTTATTTATGTAGGTAAGTCTAGATCCGGACTTTTTTCAGCTCTCCTAAATCTTCATATTTATGTTATAATAATCACAAGTGACTTGGAAACTAAAATTTAGCTTGACTAACAATTTCATCGATTACTCTTGTACCTCAATTTCCTGCCTATTGAGAACCGTTGGTCTCACTCCATTCCAAGTTAACATACGATGCATAATGCCTCTTGTGATCAATGCGGCCTCGAAGGCAGGAGGCTAGAGCCCTTTGATTGTATCGGGCTTGTACCCTGTGAAGCGAAGAAATTGGTGCTCAGCGAGCAAGATAGTAACAAACAACCGCCGTAACATCAAAAACACATCTACCTCTATTTATTGACTTTCTTTAAACACAGTTTTATTCCCACGATGACACTATTTATAAATTACTACTTGTTATTTTGACATATTTCCCATACCGAAACTGTCAATGTGCCAAACTTATTCTTCGGTTCAGTCAGCAGTCGGTAATCAGCCCTTAGGCATATTACTCATTCGTGGAATAACTAATATTGTCCTTCAAACATCGCTCTACAATCTCGGACGGCTGAGCCATAAATGTCCCCATACAATTAAGTTGTCTGTCCCATCGACATCGTATAACAAATGGCTTATGCATAATGCCACGTTGGGCGCCACTAAACGGGCTCATCAAACCGCTATCAGGCCCGAAGACAGCCGCATTACGCAAACACGGTAATTTACGGGCTCCCGATAATCTTTGACTGACAGCAATCCCCTGGAGACTATTGATTGCTTTAGTAATCCCCAATCTACATAGCGGCCGTTCTGAAATAATCGTTACGCAATACGTATTAAAGTTCCGAATCGACGTTTGAATATTCATTTTACGTATAGCCGAGTTTGATAGGTCTGGGTTTGTGTCTAAGACGGTACAGAACTTTGCCAAGATGTTACCGAAGTCAGCGAATTCGCGTGTAACGATGTAGTTTGAATAATGTTTCGGGTGCAAGCAAAACTATATCTACATCACTCCTACAGACATAACTAAGTTTTGCGTACATGTCAAACTTGTGTTACATGTTAAAGAAGTTAGATCAAGCGAGTGGCGTATTTCAACATAATTATGTCCATAACTCCCTATATTTATTTTGATAACCTAGCCTTGAGGATTAAGGTTGGCTTAGTAGTTGATTAATCATAGCGTTTATCTAAAAAAGTATAAACAACGCAACTCTAGATCATTCCCTACAAATTTTCAATGTTTACCCGCCGATGTCCGACAACAGTGGGGTGAAGTGTAAGTTGGTCAGCGCGCCAAAAGTGCCGCGATAACGTTATTCCCTTACAATTGTCGAAGTTTGCGCAGTTAGGTACTTACACAGGCGAGTCGACGCCTCGCTGCGGCTCTATGAACGCTGGATGGAACTATTCCGATTGTTAGACTTGGACGGGCAATGTTTACCAACTTTGTAAGCCACGATTAGGTTACACACGTATCTATCGGCTGGAAAATATCCAGAATTGGCAGCGCAAATGATACCCTTGTATTACAAATACATCACATGGAGTAAACTGATCCAAGATAAAGATTCTTATTTGGACTCAGGAGTATAATTTTAAGATACAAAGTCGAACAAAAGACATCCAATTCCAACTCATTCAAGGCCATAAGACCACCAGTCCCATTAAAGGCATTTATGAGTGCAGATCCAAAATGAAAATCTCATCATAATGACTAATGAACTTATCCACCTACAATAATCCAAGTCATGCACAAACTTGAAAACTTGCGCATCCAGTAAGACTATTTCCGAATGCACATATAGCGGGTCTACTCCGAAACGTTGTTTCCGTATTTCAACTCTATCTGTCACCGTCGCGCATGCTGGCATCTCGCTATGCAAAAGGGATAGCAACATTCGAAACTTCGGCCAACGTTTTTCGGAATAACCCCGCAGTTTCGTAAACTTGCAGAACTGCGCAGACCATGGCGATGGGGGGTGGGGTCGCCCCCCGGGTTGAACAAACCCGCCCGAGTAAACTTTCTCTTGGAGGGCAACGGGTAACTTGTGATGTGTCATAATATCCCATACAACGTATGTTATGTTCCGGTGCCCCTCGTTTGTGCTCAATGTACTATGTGGAAACTCCTTTTATGTATATCATTTTGTAAGGGCAAACACGAGTAACGTGACAGGCTAACAGGCTGGTGTCTACTGACATATTTTTTGTATTCTTTCAATGATAAGGTTAGAAAAGTTATTCTGGATTCGTTGTTCAAGCATGATTGACAAATACTCTCTAAATAAGAGAGAAGTGGGACATCAAAAAGTTCAAAATCTATCGATGAAACATTTTTATACAATAGTTATAAAAAATAAACAGACAGACTAGTGTGGTACTCCGGTTAAACAATAACTAAGTCTCAAGACAATACAAGGGTGCGTTTCATATTGATAGGCATGGTAGAGTGAATTGAAATTTATATTGAACACAAGACAATAAATGTACGAGCGCATACATCAGGCCGGCCTGCCCATATTTCGCCGGTGGCCGCAGTAATTCCTAGTTCGCTCCCTGACTGGAGTTAGTCATGCTGATTAATGCATGTCACGTCCACAAATGCAGGCGAATGTAACGTACAGTCAGCGTCCAATAGTTCTTGACACCCAAAGTAGCCAATAAGTTCGCAACACGTCTTTGTTACATTGGAATAACACTTTGGGTGTCACGAACAATTTGATGTTGACTGTACGTACAGACTTTATGTAGTTGCGATAGGTACTACTTTGCAATAAAAATAGTTTGATATGCTGTTACTACTCGTATACGAATTTATGTAACGTGACCACACCACATTTCGAGCTATGCGGTACCGCAATTTCGATAAAGATGTCCCGTAGTGAAATAACTCAATAAATTCCAATACGCCATTCGCACGATTTTAGATCGTTTATCTTTGCGAAGGTGCCTCCGAAAACTTGTGCCAATAATAAAATTGCTTTAGCACTGATTTTCAGGTATAGAGTGCTTTGACATTTTATGAGAGAGAAAAAACAGGTTCATCGTGCACTCCTAACCTTTTGACACTGTTTTAGTCATAAAGGTCTAGTTTTATAAATATATTCAAATTTAAATTGTTTTATTGTGAAATCACAGGTAAATATAGTAGAGCATTCTCAAGTAATTCAATATGCATTAGAACCAAAACCGTATATCAGATGAGATGTAATAAATAAGTTAGTCCTCCTTGAAACAATATGGTCACGTCATCAAGCCATACACGGCAGTACGGCACCCACTCCCGGGAGCAAACTTGTACATAATTCGTACAAATTAGACAACAATCCTCGTTTAAAGACATTAAGAGGAGAGAGCCTCGCAAAGTTATAATGAAATTCACGAGCAATAAAACTTCCCTTTTGACTAACCCCTAGATATACATTTGAGCGCAGGGCTGCCGATTCGATTGTTTGTATTGAATAAGCTCCGAAACTGCTGGACTGGTTTGAAAATTTCTTTCAGCGTTAGAGACCTACATTATCATTGACATAGATTAAAGAATTTGCGGTACGAAGTTCGCCGGGTCAGCTAGTTGTAAAAATAAAGTAGAAACAAAATCAATAACTCACTGATATAAAAAAGTCAAAGAACCTCTACTGCTTATTACTTTCGCAAACTTTCGTCCAATTCAATTCAAACTAAACCCTATAGTGCTAATACTGTGACCTGTCGCTTTATTCCCTCCGTTGAATCTAACTGATCCACCCAACAATAATGATTTCATAACCAAACCAACTCATCGGCAACCCTACATAGTTGGCGTCAAGTTATGAAACGGGAGCGGAGCGTCGGCCAGACGAGTGCCAAACTTAGACAAAGAGAGACTAACTTCCATTAAATCTTTTGCAACTAAGTTTCGCGTCCCCGCTGACTCCTGTCTGTACTTACTCTACCTATATACACCACAAATTCTCAAACTTGCAGAGTTACGGTAAAATAAATTTCATAGACGACGTGTTGGAAAATTACCATTTTGAACCGCTATAAATACTTTGTTGGCAGGAACTTTAACTGACGCTTAAAGTTTGAATTTCTCTACTGATAACTTCTATTTTGATATCAGAACAATTCACGCCTGTAGCACAACTCAGCTCCGCCGTGAAACCATGGCAGCGAAAGGATTTCAATATACACTTGTGTTTCCTTGGCCACGTTACTAATGTGGGGATGTGATTGCAGAGATGTATACTGAAATCGTTTTGCTGTCGTGGTTTCGAGGTGTGCTACAGGCGTTTAACACGGGCACCCTGTCGACTGGCTCTATTAGACATACTTAGAAAATATAAAAGGACAATAATTTCTCGATCGTTTCTAACTATAGTAATGACGTCAATTTGAATAATAAGCCCATAAATTTGATTACGTTATTACCAAACATAAAAATAAACATAGCTGGAATCTAACAGTGTACTATAACCTATTTATAAATACTAATCAATATAATGGTTTCATCAATCTTGTTTACTAAGAGCCACCAATAGGTGAAGAGGTTCAACTCATTTATAACCGAACAACAAATACACTACGCAGTTAACTGGGTTATCTCTGCTGTGAAATCAAATGGCTGTTATCTAATAGTAACTTGTAATTAACGTGCCGCAAAATTAATTTCCATGATAATAATAATATGCATTGAACGTATTGAACTAATGAACACTCGTGGAATCGTTCTGCGTTGTTAGTGTGAGTAATAAATGAAATCTTAATCGAGCGTTCTGGTTCTGGTCAAACATTTACATTTGCGTTACGGTTTTGTTAACCAAACGTTATCTACAAATGTACACACGTCATGAAAGTAAACACTTGATAAAAACGTTTTAGTATTTTGTTAATACTTTATGAGGTACAACCCACTAACGTCAGAGGTTGTCACGTGCGCGACTTCTAAGAGTAGGCGCACACCGTTGATTTTTCGTCGGTCGATAGTTTAGTCGGGCAGTTGATCAGTATGGGCTTGTATGGGAGTGCGCACACTACGCCGATTCGATTTGGCCGATTCTTCATACAAATTAAAATCGGGCACAACTATCGGCAAACTAAAAATCAACGGTGTGCGCCTACTCTTACATGAAGTCAAACGACAATATTGAATCACAAGACGGGAAGTCGGCGCTCGCCTGAAATTGATTTTGGTAGCAGGAGCGTGCGGTGCATGTATGCAATTAGGGCAGTGCCGGTCTGGAAAATCGTGTATTGAAGGAAATTGGTGATTTAAGGAGCCCGACGACCCCTTTTTAATGTGTAAAAACTAGTTAAAATAGCAAATTGTAACGTTCGCTGTGGTCCACGTGCCCCTCTCTCATGGTGTCTGCAGAATACCAGTGGCCGTAACGTGCTCCCGAGTACGTTATGGCCTCATACTAAGCAGAGACCAATTTGGTACAAATAATTCTTTTTTTTTTGCTCTTTATGTTGATCTGTTTTATCTTTGATACCAAATAAATATTTTTTTCTTTCTTTCTTTCTTTCAAAGCAATATAATTTCGTTGGCTTCTCCCCTCGTGGATTTCGTTATTTACCGATAAGGCCGTATGTTTATCAAAAAACCATGTCTCTGCATCATGTTGAAACAGTCTACATATCTACATAAAAGGTGTGCCGACAATTAATACTTACTCACACTGCAGAACTAAGTGTATTTGCACACACACAGGCATTAAAAACCCAAATGGCTCATAACTGGTCCGTAAGCCCGTCGAATTTCGCCCGCAATCGCACCGGCCGGCTTATCAGCCATTCCAATCCCTCTCGAATTACAGTCACGAATAATCCGCCGAAGTAAGGCGCAAGTCATACAGGTGACAAACCGAGCTACTTTAGTTTTCTAGTCTAGATCTAGACTAGGGGTCTCCAAACTATGAAGCCTTGGGGTTGGGGCCTTAATATCTTTTTCGGTATGTTGCAAGGCCCAGAACAATTTTAAATTTTCTGCCCACCTATGCAAACATGGGTGATATCACCTGGGTGGATTTTTAGTGTCCTAATTTCACATCGGAACCATTACCCAGTTTCAATTTCCTAGTGAATGGAATCGACTAAGGCGATCGCCTTTGTTAACCTAGGAATTATTTCACCCAGGTGAACAGATGCGACTGCGACTGCGATGCGATCAAGTGTACTTTTGTCGTTGAGTGGAGTGAGGGAGACAACTAGTGCCAAGGTTTAAACTGACAGCAAACAGGAAAGGAGGTCGATATGTCATCAGAGGATTGACATCCGCCCACAACCGCAACACATGACAATCAAGACTTCTCTATTCAAGAGAGAACAAGATATTGAGAAATACGGTCTCAAGCAACGCCCAAACTACACTATAAATACGTACACGTGTGTGATCGTACCCTAACTACTATATGGAACACATAGCGGCATAAATTGGTGCAAACTTCGCCGCGTGTAACCGGGAGCTAAACTAAGTAACTTAACAAACTTAGTTAAAACATGAGATACGTGTTCCGTGTTTTTGACGGATTAGCCCGCTGGTGCCGAAAGGTTCGCGGAGTTTTAATGCGCGAGGGTTTAAAAAAATGCGTGAAATTTAAATTAGAAATGTTTCCGCGAGCTTGGACGTCAAAAACAAATATGTAAATAATACATGTTAAGCAGTCGCTCTAATTGTACTTTGGAATCTGGAAGCCTACAGCAAATGATACCCAAATGTCACCATGTTTTACATGATAAAATAACGGTGACGTAATAAAAAGTAAATCTGTTGTAACTCCAGTCTATTGCCAACCCTACGCGTGCTCGTGTAAGTCAAACTTCCGAACTAACTTTATAACTTGCCGAGTCAACAATCGCCAACAACCAACTTGAGCTTACTTGTGTATTAAGATACCATAAACACCACAGACGCGTTACAACAAAAGGTTTATACACTAACGCCCGTATACACAAACATTACTATGAGGTCTCACAGTGCGCGTGGACGGACAGGGTGACACACGAACCAATCACAGAGCTCTATTCAACGCTGTGCGTTCAATTTTCTGCTTCACTTAAGCAAGTGTCGTTTGTGAATACGGGCGTGAGACGTTTGACAAGCTTGTTTTCGAGCTGTCTGTAACTCGGTCATTTGGCAACCCTGTGTATGCTCGTTAAGCCAACTACCGCAGTTACCAGCTCGCGTAGTCGACGCGGTTGCCGTCAAGCCAAGTTGCGGTGGTGGCGTATTACACAGATAATGTTATTAGTCTGCCCGTCACGAACAACTTTTTAATTGGCAATCTGTACCTTCTAAGCAACATGCATGGGGGAGAAATTGCCATGGGATTTCAAAAGAAAGTTTTGTTGTTGAAATTACTTTAGGTTGTGTTGGTAAAGTTGTTGATATTTCTGTATTTTGAAAAAGCTTTTGCCGAAACTCGTTTATAAATTAATTCAAGTTATTAATGTAATCCGCTTTACATTTTAGATAATAAACACATAATTATGTATTTAAATTTTATCCACCGATAACCCTGAGAAACTTATTCGTAACATTGAACTTTACAAAAATTGTTATGTAATTGTTTTAGGACTTCAATATTTACGGTATGATAAAATATGAAATAATAATAATCAGTCCACCTAAAACCTGGTTTTTTAAATTATTACGATCCCTTTACTTGTGCGAAAACTCATCAATCGAGTGGCGAATCGAAATATTTCGAGAATCGTACAATTTGAAACACGATGCAGTGAAAATGAACAAACGCCTGGCATCTCGAAAATACTCGGCATTGCACACATTAATCAAATCTGGACGCGCTCACGGCAATTCGAAAACGTAGTGTCGACAATCGCTCGCAAATTGGGGTTATTATTGCCAAGTAAAACGTATCCAATTTCGACGAAGTGTCCGATTCGAAACGATGAAATTTATTTTTGGTGCATTTCCGTGACGCGGCACGTAAATAAGTGTTTTTAACCCTCAATCAGACCATCTAATTAAAAATTCTCATTGTATTTGTCCTAAACACGAGGTAAAGAAGTTAAAAGCAATGTGGTTACTATGTTACCATTGACTAGTTGAGGGTTAACTAAGCTAATGTAATTAGACTTTCATTGCTGATGCGTAACGTTATACACAATAACGTCGGAAGTGTCCGAAGCAAATTCCCATGGGTTCCCAATGCCATTACGGTACCGCATTGAGTGTGCCCAGTTGCCCACTCTACGACGCGCTGAAAGCCATTCGCCAGTGCAAGTGGGGCAAGGGACTAGAGTCGCCAACTTTACAACTCAAACGGATAGTTTTAATTACTGTTGGCTTGCTAAAAAACAGCGCTCATTGTTTAGTTTCTTAAAACTTCGTCTCGCGGGGACAGAAGCACAAGTGCAGAAGTCACTTCATTGATAATAAAGAGACCGGACAAGTTTGACTCATCCTTTCATATTACATGGCGCACAATAACAAAGAAAACCCAAAGCTTTTCAAAGACGCCTGCATTTCTGGTATCGCTATGCTTCATTGCAGGAACGAATGTTGTCACAAACCGGACAGTTAGCTCGCTCGGACGCGCACAAAACCCGTCCGAGGTGCCCCGGACGCGTGGCCACGCTACGCGATGGCGAGCGTTCGATCGCGGGGACGCGCAAAGTTCGTTCACCCCGCCCGCCGGACCGAACATGTGACCGGCTCCAGCCGTGAATGGCTCATTACTTTTAACAGAGCTTTCTGAAGGTGCTTCGTGTTATGACAAATCAATACTTGGTCTATTCGGAATCGTTTAATCTTACTTACTGAGATAACTTTAATACATAATTATACGTATCTACAACTTGAAACGGAGCGTTTAATGGCAGAAACAGGTTTGTCAACCTAAAAACAGAATGCTGGCTGCGTCAATGTAATAAAAAGTAGTACTCTCGATTTTCTCATGCTCGTTGGGAGCTATTATTGCGCGTAATTATGGGTTAAAGGAAAATGCTGTTCAACAACACTTTGAATACGTTGAGAGGTTAAAACAATGGCTAAGCACAAAACTAATGATTATAATGTCAATAGAATCGAAACCCGTATTAGCATACTCAGACGTAATTCATCACAAACAACATTACATAAGATCTTACATGCTTATTTGTCATCTTATAATAAATAATGAACAAAACTCACAAAAGATTCATACGTCTCATGCAAAAGATTTCAAAATATTTAGTGAAGCACCCTTCAATGAACTTACGATATAAAAAAGATTTTCTTTTCTATTTATGTTAAAAATACTTTTCTGGATTTCGTTTCACTCGAGATGTTTTCATCAATAAGAAGCCATTGAGAATTTGAGACTAAGTACGTTATGGTCAACAAATTAATCTCCGATGGGGCAGGGTTACTATTTAATTTAGAAAAAGAAATAAATTGGAAGAATATTTAAGCAGATGTTATTTTTCTTTTTAAAATATTTAAATGTTTCACACTCGAATCTCCAATTTTCTAAGGTATCTTGGCTGCTCTCCCTTCAAACTGCGTATTTATCGCAATCATACATGAGCAGTCACGAATACGAGCGTTGAGTTGGAAAACGGTTCACGCGATACAATATTCTAAAAGGTATTCGATGTTCTTTTGTCATCAAAGTAAATTATTGTCCTATCGTTCGTTTGTTTCAGCCAAATGACGTCCACTGCTGGACAAAGGCCTCCCCCAAGGCTTTCCATAATGAACGGTCCTGCGCTGCCCGCATCCAGGTTCTTTCCGCGGCCTTTACCAGACATCGTCCGTCCACCTAGTAGGAGGCCTGCCCACGCTACCAACTTCCAAATTGTCCTATCACCTTAAAATGTAAAACATTACAGTATAAATCGCGAACCGTTACAAAGTAACGATAAGACAAGTCTAGTTAATATAGGTTCAGTTAAAAAAATACTTCAAACTTTCTGCTCGCATAAACAAAATTATCGTTCCGTGTACCTATCGATTTCCAGTCTACATTTTTTTTGAAAAGAGCCATGTGTCAACATGAACTCAATAAACACCACCCCATTCGTTAAAATCCATCTAATTAAATGAGAAACCCCAATGCTCGTATTTGCTCAAGTTTGTGTGCACTTTCAGATCCAAATGTATAATGTCATCGCAAGCCTTGCAAAAGGAATCACATTAAAGGCGGAATCAAAACTCTGGTTACACAGAGTCGGCAAACGTTTTATCAATTACGTGACACAAAAACCTCCTGTGTGGGATATGAAAAGCGGGTCACATGCAGTCAGGGATATGCAGGGGTGGCCCATGCCCTTCTACTCGTTTTAGCACATTTATGGTCTGTAACCGTATGAGTAATCCTATACTCAACTTTCCAGATATCCTTATTTTCAACTCATTTTTGTTGGAAGAAACAACGTGTCCTTCCTTTTGCAAGTTATATTTTTGTTTTCCAACTAGTACAGAAGTTCTTACAGTGTGTAAGTCAATGTGCAAGAGGTCTTTCTTCGTCTAATGCCATCAAAATGTTAAACATCATAATCAAGAAGAGATAATCTAATATCCTGTGTATCAGCTAGCAACCTAGCGGCTTGAGAAAACGCACTTTACAGAGAATATTTCCCGCAGGAAATTCAATTTGCGTTGCCTGCATCGCAAGGTAACCGGCCCTATCATAGTCCCCGTAACTTTGCGCCCGTTTCTGGGTAAGTCGGTAGCCCTAGTGACGAGACCGCCTGCAGACAGGTGGGCGAGGGTGCCCGCTTACCCGATCGATCCCTTTCCGTGAACGAAAGCAGACTTGAAGCCCTAGATTCAATGAACGTAGTGTATGGACTATAGTTGTAGGGTTATCTTTTTCTTTGGCGGTCAAACTGTAGATCCTGGCTACACATGAGTTGCAGCGATGGGAAAGAGAGTTCCCACCTCTCAGTCCCGTTACATACTTAAACCGCTTACCGAATACTTCAGCACTTGCTAATAAAAAAAGTAATTTTACTGTACATCGAAAGGTAATGCCATGTTATTTCAAAAGGATATGATAATGATGAGTCATTATCATCTTGGATGAGTCCAAGAACAAATAAAAGTAATCAACATGCATCGTTAACGTTTATTTAAAACTTGATGATAACCCAAACTCGACAAGGTACAATTCTTCCGCAGTTAATCGTATTTTATGACATAATTCAAGAGTGTAATCTCCGAAAATTTCGATCTTACCGATATGGTGTAACGCGTTTATCATTTATAACGTTCATTACTTTCCTCCGAGGTCCCCTGGGCAGAGGAATAACTTGCTCGGGCCAAATTTATGATGTAACGACGACCTCAAGCGCTATATTCCGTCCATAATTTTGAGATAAGCTCAATAAAATATCGTCGTAATAATGACAATGTTGCCCTTATAATTGGAATTCAGTCAAAACTGTTGCTTTGCAAGTTTTGCAACTCTCATGTAGCGAAGAGAATTCATTAGTATCATTGTTTCATTCATTTTTTGCAAGAACTCCAATCTAGTTTGTGCCTTTTTAATACGATTGTTTGTATGTTTTACGCCAATACACTGGTGTAGACTGTAGAGAATGGGAAACACATGATTTCTTGTTTTTAGCAAGAACTGGGCGTTTTTTGAAGCATAAGCTTTACCAAACAATAATCTCCTTATTACCGCACCCAGTGGTAATTGTTTCATCTATTTACCAAGTGCAAAACTGTCTCTAAAAGGAATAAAACTATCGCCCGAGGGTTTTCTGCGCGTCTTTGTGCGCGGCGTTAAGTACCGTTTTTGTGCAGCGGGGCCGGCCAAACAAAAGGACACCGTTGCATGCGCGAAGACAATGCGAGGTGAATGGAAGCGGCGACGCTGAAATCTTTCCAGAGCTGTCGTCAATTATTTACTCGTAGTCGTAGGACTCTTAGCCCGTTTACACCATCAATCCCTAATTTTTAAGTGCCCCTATGAAAACAAAATTCATGTTATGTGTTACCATGTGAAAACGAGCATTACCCTCCGGGGGAAAAATAATACAAACCTGAAAGTCAAACTTCCAAGCCAGTTCAAAGTTACCAGCTTAGTAATAGACAACTTAGCTAACTTTCTACATAATACACAATCGAAAACTTCGTCTAGAACAACACTAAACTAATAATTTAATTAGTTGGCAAACTCGAAACAGACAGAATTAACGATTTATCAAAAGGAATACTTGTGGAATAGTCTCCTAAATTATTATGCAACGTACTACTCACCGCTTTGTCCCCAAACTTTCTCAGCCGAAACTCCGACAATATCCCAAATGATTCGACCACTTCGAAACAAAAGCAAACATCTACAGTAATTTAGAACGAACGAATTAGCCAGTCAATTTATTCACTTTTTTGCTAACAACGTGTATTTCACCGGACAAAAGCCGCCCTAATGATACGTCCGTGAATACCTTTTGTCTTACAAAATGGTCTGAATGTTTCTCACGAGTCTATCATTGATCATTCTGTGTGACAAATGCTCACCAACTTCACAATATAAGAATTTACGCTCAATTAGCATAAGCATAAGGTATAAAATGGAATGTGGGTTAATGATTTTCTAACGGTTCGGAAAAAAGTCTTTGTAAGCTATTTCACAGGAATTGTTTTTTTAAGCGTTGTAGGTACCATAACAGCTATGGCAGCAAAAGCATGACTGCTTGCTCAGCTAACTGCGGACATAAACTTTTACGGTCGTATCGGAATATGTAAAGTTGACTTTATAGGGGCTGTACACGATCCTGCGTATAATTCGATGAAAATGTAGATTATTATGTCTACGTTTGACCCCATCTCACCTCAGTTAGGTGACGAATTAGGTTGTAAGCGAGTTATTTCGAGTGTTTACTCGAAATAGCTTGTGGTTAGCGCCTAAATTAAAGTGTTGTAACGTGATTGAATATTTACGACACATCAGCGCGAAAAGTGGAACAAGGGCTAAATATTGCCGGCAAAGGCATCGAGCGCAGAAAAACGTTTGCGTTGTCAATGTCGAGTCGCCGATAAATCGATGTGTGTGCGAACTGCGAGCCGAGCGAGCGGTCGAATCAGCATTCCTTTTCAGCGGAGCAAGCGGAAACGAGCGGAATGTCTTTAGATATTATTATTGCCTGGAAACTGCACCGTTTGCCGTTCCGTGTACACTATGAATAGCAAAGATTTGCTGCGCTCGTGAAATGTACCCTGATGCATTACGCCGCGCATTTTTGCCGATGTGAATTGCACGTTAGTGTAGTGACAAATAGCAGCATTGCGGCCTTGAATAAATTGAAAAACTTAATGTTATTTCAAGCTAACAGTTCCGAGTACATTGTTATGTATTTAGCGAGACAAACATGAGACTTGTTTGCTCAGCACTTCAAGACGCAAGGTCTACGAGCTACATCAATTACAAAACTAAAATTAAACTTAATTGAAAATACGAATGTCGTTAAGGTCCGAGGCACTTTACGAAGCCAAAAATAGTCCCAATTAGGTGGAATATATAAACAGATGTTAGAGATGAAACAGCCATTTCCTCATTCACAGAGGCTGAATTTCGGCAAACTCGGGGTATCTTTGACGCACTAAATCTAATTTGCAATTCTGCACACGTCCATTGCGGTTAAGCCAAGGGTTGTCCGCTTGTTATTATTGGGGGAAAAGTCTAATGGTGAAATAGTGTTTGACGCCATCGTGCATTTTAGAACGAAGGTCCAAGGGCCTGGTGTTAGCTTAATACCTCTGACTTTTAAGATTTGATTGGTAGTGGATGTGTCACACTTCGAAGATAAATAGAAAAGAAGCATAGGAATCCTGAACATTGAGCATAATAAACCTCTTCTGTTTTTCACTGAAATCTGTTTTACTTCAAGTATATTATTATTATTTGACCTCGTACCAACCGGCAACCCTGTCTCACAAGCGAAGTGTATCTTCAGTAAAATCCGTATTTCTCTGAACACGTGTTAATAAATGTGTGTAGTCGGTAATATTTTATGAACCGAGGCGACAGACGCGCGCGTGTTTGATTGAGTTACAGATAACCTCAGAAATACTTTGTTATTCCAATCGGAACTTTGATACGAGTAAATAAATGTTAACTTTGTTTTTGCGACGATTCTCTGTAAGATCGATATTAGCTATATCTATGACGTTTTGGTAAATAATAAAAATATGTAACCAGGTATATGCTCGTTTTCACCATCAATCCCTAATTTTACCGTGACCCCTTATTCTTTACTTTAAGCGGCAATGTCATTCATTGCAAGCGGCTCACAAACCACACTTACAAAATGCCATTAGGCTATTGAAAAGTTTTAAATTGATACTAGACCTTACATCACCGCCTTAAGAACTATCCCAATGGCATCTCTACACATGGATGAAGCAGGAGTGCAAAGATCGCATTCCCATTTCCCGACCTCCCCCGCCGCGGGTCACGGGTCAACGCTCAGGTCACGCATGGCACTCCGTTTGCATGGCCAGTGCAATGTGGTATGTTGTAGCTAAGAATGCATTGTGCAGTTTTATATGGAAAGTTTTATTGACATCTCTTCAGCGGCTATTTCTAAAGAATACTTAGACCTTGCTAGAAGGCAAAGCATTGAAATTGTCTTTAAATAAGCCTTATGAGTTTTCTGTGAACGAACGAAAGAATCAGAAAAGTTCTGTCTTACATCTGCTAACAGCAAATTAGAGAAATTACCAATTTTATTTATTTATTATGTTTAAAAATTGTGTTTACTTGACCCATACATAATCGCGGCACATCGAACTGAAACTAGGTTAGGAGCGTCAATTGAAAAGTATTTATCGCTGCGACGTCATTACGTATTTATGTGAGACAGTGCAGAGTCAGACCAATGAAATGAATGTGTTAAAGTTTTTATTGCTTCTACTTTTAGATATTTTCGGAAATAACCATCGCCACAAAGACCGGTCATGCGCCGCTCGCATCCAGGCACCTCCGGCGCCCCTCACCAGATCGTCGGTCCTCCTAATGGGAGGCCTGCCCACGCTACGTCTTCCGGCTCGTGGTCGCCACTCAAGAACTTTCCTGCCCCAGCGGCCATCCTTGGGGGAGGCCTTTGTCCAGTAGTAGACTTGTTTCGGCTGAAACTGAATGAACGAACCATCGCCACCGACGATGATCGAGGTGTATTTTCTCCCGTTTTCCAAATTCCTGGCAACACAACGCACTGCAATATAGGTGCATCTGCATCGGAACGTGGGAACGAGCGCTCGCCTGGCAACTATCGATCAAGGTGACGGGTGGCGCACGATAACGAATGATAATGAGGCCGTTGTAAAATCGACTGTCCATTATTTTATCGAGAAACACGTACTTATTTCACTTTTGCATAATATAAGTACTTTAGGGACGACATTAAACAGCAAATAAGAATAATAACCTACCTTGCATGGAGCGACCATTTGTTCAACGCATGGGAGAAGATAAATATTTGCATCTGGTTTTTGTGGATTGCCTTTCAAATCCTAGTTACAGGCAGTAATAGAATGAATTATTAATCCAAGTTAATAGAAATGAATTATGAACTTAAGTCATAATTTAGAGAAATGTTATGCCAGTGAACTCTATCACAAACACGTGGCCTAGAAAAAGATAACGCTAAAAAGCGCGCAGTGTCATTACACTCAATCACACCGTTTTCGAATCCAGCAGCAGACTTTCAAATAAATACAGTTGTACACAAGTGTCGCCATGACAGATAGTGTAGTTATACGCACGGAACAATAAGCGGGTGCGCGTGTGCGTGCGCTCTCTGACAGGTGTCAACCGTTACGTAAATTAGCGATCGGCACACAAGCGCAGCGCTTGTTGCTACGCGCGCCGAGTGGTAGGGTTAACACTTGTACTGCACCCGCCGATTTGTAATTAGATTTGCAAATGATGTTGCTTATCCGCCATTGAAAACATGGGTATGGTAATTGGTATGTGTAAGTAAAGTTTTAAATAACAACTGTTCATTTGAAAATCTGAAAGATTAAGCGACGAATACAGCAATCAGATTTCAGGTAGGCATTTGTACCTCAAATTCTTTACGCAGGAGCGGAATTCAACACCGCTTTTTGCTTCTTCAGTGTCGTTTTACCAAATAAACGATGATGTGGCAAACGTTTATTCGCATAAGATCGGTAACCCTGCACCCGCGAGAAAGCAGTCGGCTCGCTTTCCCGTTCTCGTTGTCGCCATTGCGCCACTCCCGTCGTATGGTTGTGTCCAACTATGGTTTACACGCGACGATTTTATTTTAGAGGCGTCACTGAAACCATTTATTTCTTTAGCTCTATTCACGCCTATCAAGCAAATAAAAAAAACCTGACGAATTCGACACATTGTCACGCGTTTTTGTTAAAAGAAAATAGAAGCTAAAGTAGAGGTTGATGACTGCTGATTAGGTGTACATGACAGAATTGACAGGTAAAATTCTGATGAAAAAGTGCTGGTATCAAAATGATGCGTATCAATAATTAATTAATCATGAACATGATAATCCGTAGTCATTATGATAATAGGTAGGTAGTCATTTAATTTGATATGAAAGCAATGCATCGATATAATAAATAGCATAGCTGTAGCTGTATTATTAGACACATTGACAGTGTTATTGACGAATCGCATTCGCAGCTCTACCATTTCGATTTGATGCGGTTGATACGTATTATTATAACGATAAAAATAGAGTGCTATGTATTTTACTTATCATACTGAGAGAGCGTAAAACTGCCGACTAATCCTCATCTCAATAAGCAAGCCTCAATTAGATGCAATGATACTGCGCAAGCATCGGCAAAAAGTTTAATTCGTTTTTTTTTTAATTCTGGTAACGACTAATCGAAAGAGTCTGGTTGTGTAAACGCTATCCACGAGATGAGCATCGTCGATAGCCGCTATCTCCCATCACGACCGCACGTAATTTACGCCAGATGATAAATGCTATCACGAGCCTGTGTGACGTGCTGCGGAATCGAACAACGTGTAAATCCATAATCAAAAATCAAAATCAAAATCAAAATCAAAAAATATTTATTCAGTTTAGACCACAAGTGGCACTTATGAACGTCAATAGAAAATAATAAAAAAAGAAAAGGTAGCCCTTATGGGGCACTTTACATGTCTCCTTATCTTTTGGGCCCTACCAGCGCTTCGAGACAAACATATGGCAAGTGCTGAGAAGAAACGCCGGAACAAACTCAGTCACCACTTATTGCCAGGAATTATCTAACGGTAAGAATAGTCAAATTTAAGTACATCAAATATGTGCAGACTGAACTGACCACGCATCCTTGTCATCAATATAGTCTCGAACCTTGTAGTACCCTTTGGACATAAGGGTATTTTTTATATGTATCTTAAATTTGTTTATTGGCAATTCGACAAGGTTGTGTGGTATTTTGTTAAATATGGTAATACATTTCCCCAAGAATGAATTACCTATCTTATGCAACCTAAATGATGGAACAGCAAGTTTATTTTTATGTCTCGTGTTAAATGAGTGGACGTCACTTTTCTTAGTAAATAAATGTATATGTTTACGGACATACATAATGTTATCAAATATGTATTGCGAAGCCACAGTCAATATATTGATTTCTTTAAAAACTTCTCTAAGCGAGTCACGTGGTTTAAGACCGTATATTGCCCGAACAGCTCTTTTCTGTAAAATGAAAATTGATTCTATGTCTGCTGCTGAGCCCCACAGTAAAAGACCATAAGACATAATACTATGAAAATAACTAAAATATACAAGCCTTGCTGTTTCAACATCAGTCAAGTTTCTGATCTTTCTCACCGCAAAGGCAGCTGAACTAAGTCTTCCCGCCAAGGCAGCAATATGGGGGCCCCATTGTAATTTACAGTCTAGGGTAATACCTAGAAAGACAGTAGAGTTTATCAGTTCAATGCGTTCATTATTTACTGTAATATTAGTATTAACTTGTTTGACATTAGGCATAGTGAATTTTAAACATTTAGTTTTTTTTGCGTTTAATAGCAAATTATTAGTTGTAAACCAGTCTAATACTTTGGAAAGAGCATTATTCACGTCGTCAAATATTTCCTGACGCCTGTCAGTTTTAAAAATTAAAGAAGTGTCATCAGCAAATAATACTATCTCACAAAGGTCCTTTGAATAAAAAGGTAGATCATTTATATAAATCAGAAAGAGCAATGGTCCCAGTATTGAGCCTTGGGGCACTCCCATTTTTAGGGGGGCGCCCGAAGAGTTAGTTCCGTGAATATTTACTTTTTGTAATCTGTCTGAGAGGTAAGAGTGTAATAGGCTTAAGGCCTTGCCTGATACGCCATAATGTTCTAGCTTAAATAACAGAGTTTGATGATCAACACAGTCAAACGCCTTCGATAAGTCACAAAATACACCAATAGCATCCTTTTTCTCCTGCCAAGCATCGAAAATGTGTTTGATAAGAGCAACCCCTGCATCGGTCGTACTTTTCCCTTTTGTGAACCCATATTGTTTTTCATGAAACAGTTTATTTAAGTTAAAATGAGACAGTAGTTGATTGAAAATAATTTTTTCAAATATTTTACTGAGCGCAGGTAGTATCGATATAGGTCTAAAGTTGGATGGGTCACTTTTGTCTCCTGCTTTAAATAATGGTATGATTTTACTATGCTTCATCAGGGTAGGGAACTGACCTTCGTTAATACATTCATTAAAGATATGAGCTAAATGGGGAGCTATAAGAGGAATGATGGGTTTTATTATGTCTGTTGATATGCCCCATATATCCTCTGTCTTTTTTATATTTAGTTCTTTGAAAGTTTTTATAATAACTATGGGGTCTATTTGTCTAAATTTTAATGGGCTATTGCAAACATCAACACAACCCTCGAGAAGAGACATTGCCTGATATGAACATGAATTAAGATTGCTTGTTGTTATGATTGGTACATTTGAGAAGTAACCTTCGAATGCGTTTGCTACCTTATCATTGCATTTAATATACTTATTATCAATTTTTAATGCGAATGTGTCATCCCGAGATATAATTCTACAAGTTTCTTTATTAATACAATTCCAAGTAGCTTTAATTTTGTTGCCAGAGTTTTTAATTTTGTCACGTATGTAAATAGATTTTGCCATGGTACAAACTTGTTTAAAAACTTTTGAGTACTTTTTTACATATTCTATAAAGTCCGGGTCGCTACTATAGGCTTTTCTACCATATAATTCAAACATTTTTTTCCTACTAATATAAATACCTACTGTAGCCCAGTCACTGAATTTAGTTTTATTGTTTTTAATAATAATTGTTTTCTTAGGAAAAGTTTTATTGAACTCATTTTTAATTAATTCAAATAATTGCTCATATAAAATATTTATACTACAGTTAAAATAATGCAAAAGTGGGACCTTATTAGATATTTGAGATTTAAATTTGTCTTTCTGGGATGCAGTGACTGGTCTATATTCTATTTCCTTGCTCGATGGCACAAAATGGTGTTGAAATGACACTATTTGACCGCAATGATCAGAATTAACAAAATTTATTATTGATTTCTCTAGCACTAAGCAGTTACAGAATATATTGTCTAAGCAAGTAGCTGATGTTGGAGTCACCCTAGTTGGTTCAGAGAAAAGATTTAACAAGTTAAAAGATTTGAATAAATTTAAAAACCGTATTGAAAGAGAGGAATCTTCTATTATATTAATATTAAAGTCTCCACATACAACTACTTTCTTTGAACTATTACACACTCTTCTAAGTACCTCTTCCATTGTGGTTTCAAATAATTCATAGTTACTAGATGGGGGTCTATATACACATACAATAACATAGTCGTCCAGTTCTGCACATGACAGCTCAATAGTTCGCTCGACAGAGAGAGATACAATATCTTTACGCTCTTTACATTTTAATTTATCATTGATTAATATTAGTGACCCTCCACGAATAGCTAACTCTCTAGTGAATGAACTAATAAGCTTATAATTATTAATGCTCAGCATTAGTTCATATTGCCTGAGCCAATGTTCCGTTAAACATAAGACATGAATATTCAATTCTTGGATAAATAACTCAATTTCCAAGTCTTTGCCGGAGAAGCCTTGTACATTTTGATGCACTAAATTAAAACCGTTAAATTTCTTTGTACCCGAATTTTGTATGCCAGAGTTATCCTCTATTGTCTTACGATGTAATTTAAATTATGATTTGGAACAGATTCCAAGGGTCGAACATCCATGTTCTGCTCAATAAAAGCAGTTTGGCTAGCCAAATTAATGGCTAAATATTTAATAAAATATGATAGCGAATTCGCTATTCGTCTTTTACAATATTTATTTAGATAATTATATTTATCTATTGTCAATAAACATTTATTTTTTAAATAATTGTTAATGTCAATTACATGGAATTTGTATTGATTATATGTCAGTGTATTCAATGTCAAATTCAATTTATATCTTAAATTATTTTCCTCCTGTGGCAAGCTTCTACTGTAGGGGAATGTGAACAAAATTATTTTATCTACATTAAGTAAACATAAGCTATCAAAAATATTTAGTAGGTCTTTTTTGCCTACATTGCCCCTATTTCCTATTAAAATTACTAATGTGGTATTTATTGAGAACGAATAATTTGTTATTTTTCTCATAATTTGTAAATAGGAAGCACCCGGTAAACAATGGTTGATTACACTTTGTCCCAAGTAACTATTAATAAGTTGGCCCATATTTTTGCCTAACTCATCACTGAACATTACTATGTTGGTTTTTTCAATATTTTTAGTTGGGGAGCCGCTGGTAAATGTGTGTGATATCCTAGGACAGTAGTCTTTGTTTAGGGTGTTTAGAGTAGGTGGTGACTCACAACCAGACTGAAAACTATCTGTACAAGATTCATCCAATAGGATAGAATTTTGACAGTTGCAATTAGATATAAATTTTTTCAAAGCCTGGAAATGTTCATCACACTCTTTTTTTGTACATTGATACCGTTCAGACATTGTGTTCAAAGATTTCTTAAGATTACATAATTTATATTCTAGGTTTTCGACATCATGTTCATATTTCAGTACACTATTCTCTAACATTGTGGAACAGTTCTGCACATGACAGCTCAATAGTTCGCTCGACAGAGAGAGATACAATATCTTTACGCTCTTTACATTTTAATTTATCATTGATTAATATTAGTGACCCTCCACGAATAGCTAACTCTCTAGTGAATGAACTAATAAGCTTATAATTATTAATGCTCAGCATTAGTTCATATTGCCTGAGCCAATGTTCCGTTAAACATAAGACATGAATATTCAATTCTTGGATAAATAACTCAATTTCCAAGTCTTTGCCGGAGAAGCCTTGTACATTTTGATGCACTAAATTAAAACCGTTAAATTTCTTTGTACCCGAATTTTGTATGCCAGAGTTATCCTCTATTGTCTTACGATGTAATTTAAATTATGATTTGGAACAGATTCCAAGGGTCGAACATCCATGTTCTGCTCAATAAAAGCAGTTTGGCTAGCCAAATTAATGGCTAAATATTTAATAAAATATGATAGCGAATTCGCTATTCGTCTTTTACAATATTTATTTAGATAATTATATTTATCTATTGTCAATAAACATTTATTTTTTAAATAATTGTTAATGTCAATTACATGGAATTTGTATTGATTATATGTCAGTGTATTCAATGTCAAATTCAATTTATATCTTAAATTATTTTCCTCCTGTGGCAAGCTTCTACTGTAGGGGAATGTGAACAAAATTATTTTATCTACATTAAGTAAACATAAGCTATCAAAAATATTTAGTAGGTCTTTTTTGCCTACATTGCCCCTATTTCCTATTAAAATTACTAATGTGGTATTTATTGAGAACGAATAATTTGTTATTTTTCTCATAATTTGTAAATAGGAAGCACCCGGTAAACAATGGTTGATTACACTTTGTCCCAAGTAACTATTAATAAGTTGGCCCATATTTTTGCCTAACTCATCACTGAACATTACTATGTTGGTTTTTTCAATATTTTTAGTTGGGGAGCCGCTGGTAAATGTGTGTGATATCCTAGGACAGTAGTCTTTGTTTAGGGTGTTTAGAGTAGGTGGTGACTCACAACCAGACTGAAAACTATCTGTACAAGATTCATCCAATAGGATAGAATTTTGACAGTTGCAATTAGATATAAATTTTTTCAAAGCCTGGAAATGTTCATCACACTCTTTTTTTGTACATTGATACCGTTCAGACATTGTGTTCAAAGATTTCTTAAGATTACATAATTTATATTCTAGGTTTTCGACATCATGTTCATATTTCAGTACACTATTCTCTAACATTGTGGAACATATGTCAAGCTCATTCTTTAGACGCTGTCTCTCATTTATATAGTTTACTTTGTTGTATAAGCATTTTTGTTTTTTAATCAACTTATTTGTTTTTTTAATATAATTACTAATTTTTACATACTTTTTAAATTTATTTTTACTGCATCTGACAATCTTACCACATACAGGAGTATTGTTTAAAGTATTATCACAAGTTAGGTCTATGGTAATTAATTGTTTGTCAGATGCAGTTTGGGTCAGGCTGGGCGCACTACCGACTAACTCGTCAAACATGATTTGGGTTTTGGTGGCTGTGCAGGCTTCTCTTTCAGCTTCCATTAATTCGATATGGCTGTGAGCATCATAAAGGTCTTGTTTCATGATGGTCATACGTCTGAGGTTGTGTACGTACTCTTCATTGCACTCACCAAACCCGTCAATGATTAATTGTAGCCTATTCCGTTCCTCTACAATTGTCTCATAGTTGGTGTGCAGCTCAGCCATCTCTTTCTTTAAATGCTTGTTTTTATCCCACACATCCATCAGCTCCCTCTCATTGTCCTCTCTTTCCCTATTTAATTGCTCAATCAAGTCTTTGGCTGCCTTCAAATCTCTCAAAGAAAGCTATAATTTCGAAAGCACGTAATGAAATTCTAATGTATCGATTATGGTTTCGCGGTTCATTGGTGTTCCACAATAGGGAAAAGCCCATTTAAATATGCATTCATAATCGATGATGGTAAGCGTTAAAAATATTTTACACAGCGGTTTTGACTTCGGAAAATTTGGTGTTAAAAATGTATGCAAAGAGAAGTAAGAAACCAAAAGTTTGTCGTTACAAGCCATTGTCATTTGCCAGCATAAGAAAAACCACTTTATCCAGTTGTTGCCAAGACAAAAAGGGAAGTGGGACGGTACAAATAAATGCCCTCGGCAAAAACTCCAAGAAATCGTCGCCTAATTCCACTCAACTATTGTTACGTCGGAAATTTATCGCGGGCGCAACAAAAGGCACAAAAGTTAGCCCCAATAATAGAGAATATTTCATTACGGGTGCCGGCCGACCGACTAGCTTTGGCTTTGTTGGGTCACTTCTGCATAAAACGCTTTTGCCGAGGTGAACGACCGCGCTCTCGGTCCGTAGAATCGGTTTACATTATTTCGACATGTGTATCTCAAAATCAATGTATAGTAATAAATTGATTAATAAATCGGGGACTAGCATTTATGCAATAAACGTTAGAATGTATGTATGTAGAGTACAAATTAATGGTTCATATCTGTATTCTGTAGCCGCTGCTAGCTAGCTTTGTTCCGATTCCAATCCAACTAACAGCTTTAGTTGTGTGCAGAATACAAAATAGGGAACGTAAAGTTAACTTAGAAATTAATAAAATTACGATATTGTTTGTTTTAAACTATCATAGTTGCGTGGGTTGCATTCTTTCAGAGGCTATTAAAAGATAAAATCAATTTTACCGCATTTTTCTAGTTTTCAGATAGAAACGTTTCTTTACTTATAATAATAGAATACACAAAAATAAGTTGCCTCCAAGACTGCCACAGACTATCAATAACAGAACTGCTATATTCAGTAATATGTACCTATCTAGCACATCGTCTAGCTATGTCCTAGTATTAACCCATCTATCGCCGCATGCACTGCCAGTAGAATGTAAACACCGGCGTATTGGCTGCTGGTTGACAGGAAAACATCAACAAACACAGCAAACGGCTTTCCGCTGTGAGCCTCTTCCCACACATCCGCTGCAAGCGGTAACGTAAATATTGCGATGCATGCGCTATAAAATCTTCTATGACTTGTAAGTTGTGATAGAATAAGAACTAATATTGCCTCAGTGGTCTTGTGGTTAGGAGCGTACTCTTTCAACATCGGAGGTCCTCTATACTTGATGATTCCTCGCATAGTCAAACAAAAATGTTTGATTTAACAGGATTGCCCTATGAAAGCTATTTACCCTATTTGCCCTATGATTGCATACCTTTTAATCAGCATTACTACAAAACCGAAACTGTTGCAGTCCAGACGAAAAGAAGAATAAGAATGTATGATAAGGCTCCTTAAAATTCAGCCGAAGTCGATAAAATTCGTCTTTATTTGCCAGAGCGAAACCTTTATCGCTCACCAAGATTACTCCCACCTGCTTAACTAGACTACCAGGGGCATTTTATGGAGACACTATGAGTTCTAAGAATGTGACATTGGCAAACGTGGAAGAAACACAATAGCCATAAAGGAGATGAAGAAGAACAGTTCTAACAACCTCCGAACTTTGGAAATTCATATAAAGAAACGGGGGAGCCATAAATATGTCTGAAAACCTTCAAACGCACGGTACACCGTACTTAGTTTGAGACTAGGTCGTTTCAACACTGCACAATACCGTAAACAACTTTGCAGGATGTCTGCCGTATTAGACCGACACGTTGGCATTATGTCGTGGACCGTGATGCCACGTAATTGAGGAAACTTGCGCCAGTGAATGGCACATAAATAGACTGATAATCTCTATTGTGGACGCTTCTAAACTTGGCTTTGCTATCTCAAAGGTTCACTTGATATGTATAGGTTTAATGGGCTGTAAGTTGTTTAATGCAGATGCTGCCTCATTTACGCGTTGAATAGAAGCACTTACGAAGCAGTTAATATGAGTTTCATTACAGCTAAGAGTGTTATAGGTTTTATTTATACATCGTCACTGGCGGCGTATGAAAGAGTTCTCGTTTGCATGCGTAAGCTGCGCTCGACACGGTCATTCACTCGAAAACCGACTGGCCGGGCTTGCCGCATCGATGCCATTAAACATACAACAGTAAAAGATGGATAGCATAAAATTCTGAACATTACAAAATCCAATTTTGAACAAAATAGGCAATGCATATTAAAATTTATGGACGACTTAATGACTACTAAATTGGATGCAGAACTTGTAGCTGATGTTTTGAATAAAAAGAAAAACGAATCATAATCTGAGATCAGCCTTAAACGTCATATACACGCGTTTGATTTAAAACAGTAAGGCTGAGTTGGACCACATATCTTTAACGGAACTATCAAACGTCAAAAATCTGTCAAATTCTAACATACCCATTTTTGACGTTTGTTAAAGTTTAAGCTATTTATTCAGAAACTCAACGTCTATTTTACAATAATCGTGTTAATTTTAGGAGCATTAAATCTAAGCCAATTAAAGAGTTTCCTAGCTGCTTAAATAAGTTAGTTAACTAAATCTTATGATGGTGCAACCCAGCTTAATTTATTAACCGTTACCTCAAAACTAAGATTAGCCAGTCAAGCAACAATCGGTAACCAACTAATCATGTTGCGGTTATGTCCGCCGGTAGTCGCCCGCGGTGTATGATTATCGAAGGCTGACACCGGCCGGCTGCCGTTCTCGATGTACAGACGACGGCACGTCAACGTAACCACTGTGGGTTCTTGTGCAGTTGTAATAGGAGCGAGTTTGCAACAAAAAATGGGTAGCCTGATGTGCTCTCGTGTACACTGTTATTGCTCGGGGCTAGGCGTAGTTGCTTATCATGTGCTTATTACGGCAAGGACGTCGGCGGGTGGGCTATACTTGTTAACTACTGGTTGACAAGAGTCTCATTACCAAATGCAGCTTTTTTCAGCACTTGCATAGCTCAGCAACTCGTTATTGGGAGAAACGTTCGATAGTGGGTAAAAAATACTGTGGATGATTGCATTGTTGGCGAATCGTTTCAGAATCGAATAGACGTTGCTAACCACGTGGTTCGCAACAGTAAATCAAAGAACTGGAATACCAAAGAGTTTAGACCACCCCAAATAATAAAGAAGAAGTCAAAGACCAGAGACTAAAAATTAAATTAGTCATCAAACACAAAAATATTATCACAAAGTTAGCCGGTAAAATAACAACAACTGAGCACACACAAGTGAAACAGCGTTTATCGTTTTATATTTACCGAGAACTGAATTGAACAAAATTTTCCTGAACACAGTCACAGCAGCATACCTAAACTACACGAACATTATAACCGACCACTTTGGGGACGGAGGAATGACAAATTAATTTTAGTATCCTTTGATTACGAGAATTCAAGAGAGAATTGCGTGTATCAGACTCAAATACAGCAGCGTTATAAACGTTGTATGACGACTTTGTAAAATTTTCCAAACAGAACACCTACAAAAAATATTGTGTTTCATCGCGTTAGACACAAAAGTATGTTTACCTTCACGAACAGGCGTCACAGTCGCTTCTTTTTTGTATATGCAGATTAGACACCTCTGTGCGAGATGATACATTGTATTAGCTCGTTCGCGTCAAGCCGCTAAAAACATGGCGGGAGCAAATGCTAATTTCATATCTACAGCGAACACGCAACGTGTCGGTGTTTTGCTATCAATGTTTACTTACGAATGTCGACTTCAAACACGTGTCACTATTAGATCCAGGAAAGTTGAAACCACTGTTTGCCGGTTTGTTCAACTCCATATCTATAATACTAATAGAAATATAGTTAGTTACCAAACAAACTCGGAACAAAAAGTTGCGCAACTATCCCAACTTCGCTAGTTAGTTGCACCTAGACGCGTAAATCACGCGACAGCGACACAACTTCCAGATAGTTTTTCATTGATTCGCTCAGTTATTACATCCAGTTTCCCAACTACAACTCCGCCGGCCAGTTCCATTTGTTAGCGTTACTCTGAAAGCAATTTATTATTTGATCCGCGCAGCGCTCGTTTGTAACGTTTTTAAAACGGATCACATCGTACAAAAGGCACGGCGGGTAATCTATCAATTTCAGAATTCAAAACGGTATCTATTCCGTGAATGTAACTCGATTATAATGCGGCCCGGTCTGAATTTTGTTTCGCGTCGATATGATAATTCGCTGGGAGTTCGATCCGAGTACTTTAGTCAGCATTCTTCAGTCCATTTATCTATCGGTATTTCAGTTTCTCTACAACATTGTTGAATATTTGCCCTTTTGAAGTGTTGAATATTCGGTGTGTGAAATAGAGTCGAGTGTCGCGGGTGTTTTCTTTTGATATGGAGGCCAGTGGAGAAGCCTGTGGCATTTTCCTGTTTGTAGTGGCCATGGTTCGTAGGTATACGAGGCATATCGGCGGTAACACAACGCGGGTGAACAGAGGCGTAAGGGTGCCGTGAGGTCCCTCCCTCCTCGCCACCTAACACCTACTCCGCTATAGCTATGTGAACGTGCTCGCTCCAATAAAAACGTCCATTAAGACTGTGCCCACTCAAGTGTGATGTTAAGTCAAGAATTAAATCGTTCAAAAGCATCGCGAATATAACATAACAAATATTTTGTGAGTCTAATTGGACGAATGTTTTATTTCAATAACCATATAAGGACTGATAATAATCAGTACATTTTTTGCTACTTAGTTCTGAAGATTATGTATTACAATAATAAGGAAGCGTTTTATCACGATTAGCGTACCCTTGATCAATTCCATAAAATATTATAAGCAAGTGGAACATGACGCAATTGTATTGAGGTTGACCGATGCTTGAATGCGAAGCGGATTTAGAGCGAAATATCGTTGTAACTACGCAATAGTGTAGTACACAGTGTCGAGTGATCGGCTATTATGTGCCAAACACAATTTAAGTAAATAAAGCAGGTCTATTCAATACTAAGAGCTTGAAAGCGACAAACAGAAAGTTGCTTAGTTGGACTCAAAAGCCCTTAATAAGCAAGACAAGAAATGGCGCTACAATTACCAAAGTAGTAAATAAGGACTACCTTTCGCTTTAACCATAAAAATCTGCGGGGTTAGAATAGAAAAGAATCTGGTATATTGGGTTACTTACAACACTAACGATTACCGAATGAACTCGTTTTCCGTAGAGTTATTTATTTATTTTTTATTTATTTAAACTTTAATGCCAAAATAAATTTGTACATAAGGCGAACTTAATGCACTAAAGCGTTTAAGTTTAGTTACACTAACTATTATTTAGGCATAATAACAAACGCAATAAACCTTCTGCCCTTTCCTACTCTATGTGCAAAACTGCAAAGACGCCTCGCACACATACAAACGTTACACGCTTACAACTACATAGTACGTAGATGTAGCTATATCTATGTCCATTGTACACGTAATACGTTGACAAAGCTAGCCGAGTGGAGATCAAAATAGAGTCATCTATCATTGTTTACTCAGCAATTACCCAGTTGAACGCTAAAGCGCGGTACACACGATACTGCCGAGTCGACACAAGCACTAGTAGGGAATTTAGTGCAAGAACCCCTCCACTTTGGTATAGAAGGCTCATTTTTGCAACAGTGGTTCTTTGGGTGCTCCTGAGTGGATTTCCGTCGGTAGACATCGGGAGCCCCCCCTGTGGTAGCAGGGGGAGGGGGGGCAAGTTTCCTTCTGCCGCGCTTCACTTTAAGGCCCATATCTTCAAAACTATGGGTATTAGGGCAAGTGTGGTATCATTTTCGGATAATTAAAGGATGGCGAATTCATTTCTAGAACAAACTTTTTGCCTTTTTATACAAAAAAATTGAAATATTGAGTAAAATTCACAAAAACCGAAAAGTATTTTTTTTAAATAAACGTCGTTTACTTTTAAACCACTGGAGATAATCTAATAAAAAAAATATGACCTAAAAGCTACATTTATCAGGATTATAAAAATATAACATTGTATGGTACTTTTTTCGCAAAAAGTAGGTGAAAAAAATTTTTTCTTCAGGACACAGCGGGCGAATTTTATTGCGCATCGGAAAAAAATATTTATTTTATCCACGAATTCATACTATTTGGTTCATAAGCAGGCAAGGATTATTATTTTAGAATTTATTTAGAGTTGCTGGCACATCAATCTACCATAATTTGTATTTTTTCGTCAATTGATTTTGAACTCTATGTGTGAGACATAAGGTTGAAAATAGCTTAAATACATTTTAATATTGAAAATAAATAAGAAGAAAGCACTAAATAAAGAACTTTAATTTGTCTAAACGTCTTAATGATTACTATTATTTTAATTAACACTTTTATTATACTATTGTACCAGTGATTTAACAGAAAGGTACCTAAGTGTGAGGAAAATGAGGTTTCACAATCATAGTACGGGAGATATTTTTAGCACAAAGATTACGGCTGTGACCTTTTTAGTTGTTTCTTTCAGACAGTACCAGCTTCTGCACTACTTCTTGCACTTACATCTCACCATTTCCAGGCAAGCCTCGGCAGCTACGGGCAAACCGGTCCATGTAGGCTCCATCTTGCTATCGGCTCTGGTCCACCCCCAACCAGTCGGGTAAAGGGAAGACTGAGTCGGTTGCTTGCAACTAATCCTATACGCGAACACCTTGGATTGATCTAATAAGTAAGTGGATAGATCTTGAACAAGGGACGACTAGAAAAGAGGACCAAAATCCCAACAGAACAGCCTAATCTGGTTTACTCACAGCTCAAAGATGCAGTAGCGGCGTGGGTGGGGGTGGGGTCGCCCCGGGTGCCAAGCATCAGAGGGTGACACATGTCGCACAGATAAGTACTCACTGGCGCATCTGCATAGCAAGTCTGCGGTCTATGTCAATGTCTTTCAATCTTGGAATCGGTATAGGTAACCCCAAAATCGTGGGGGTTACCAGGGGGTGACTTAGGACTTACGTCGCCACTCTAAAGATGGCCTTGGGAACGGGAACGGGTGTCTACTGTAAACACTTCGAACATAGTGAACGCTTGAGGAGGTTTGCTACAGTGTTTCAAGCTGAATTCTACGCTATAATATGTGTGCACTAAAGAACAGGGGTGTAAAAAACGCAATATTTACATCCTGATCCACAGCCAGGCAGCACTCAAACAAAAAGCCATCGCCTCAGTGAAGGTTGAGTCTAGAATTATTCTAGATGCAATCTTAAAGATGAACAAACTTGGAAGGCATGAAAGTGTCCCTGATGTGGGATACCTTACATACACGGATCAAATGCAATGGGAGAGCCGACAGTCTAGCGAAACTAGGGTCAGAGGCGATACCTATTGGGTCAGAACTGATACTTACCTTTATCTAACGGCATACCTCATGGCCATAATATGGTCATATTGGCCATATCCAAGAAGCACAGTGCTGAATGGGAAAGCTCCAACGATATAAGATAAGCCTCTCCAAATCATTCCTAAAGGGAAACACAGGGTCATGGAAAAACTCATTAAGCATTAAGGTATCTAAGCCCAAGCAATTACTGGTACGCAAACTGGGCATTATGGAACGAACCACATGTCCCACAAAATAGGCCTAACAACAGAAGACAGCTCTCGAGCATGTGCAATACATGTGGGGTTCATGAATCAATACTGGAAGTATGGGTCTGCTTGAGTCAGCATATCCGGCATCAGAAGAGTTAGAAGGCTTTCACTCAGACGCTTAATTCACCTAATGGATAGGATTTTTTTGGATGATAGGGAATAAAAAAATGGAGCATAAAGATCCTATTGGGTCGCTGTGGACTACGCTTAGACCTAGCTTAGCTTAGGCCCTACATAAGAGAACCCAGACAGCAGCAGCAGCTTTGTATCAGCCTTGGCTACTGGCAGTATATCAAGGGATTCGCGTATAGGATCAGGTGCAAGCAACCGACTCGAGTCTTCCCTTTACCCGACTGGTTGGGGGTGGACCAGAGTCGATAGCAAGATGGAGCCTACATGGACCGGTTTGCCCGTAGCTGCCGAGGCTTGCCTGGAAATGGTGAGATGTAAGTGCAAGAAGTAGTGCAGAAGCTGGTGCTGTCTGAAAAAAACAACTAAAACGGTCACAGCCGTAACCTTTGTGCTAAAAATATCTCCCGTACTATGATTGTGAAACCTCATTTTCCTCACACTTAGGTACCTTTCTGTTAAATCACTGGTACAAAAGTATAATAAAAGTGGTAATTAAAATAATAGTAATCATTAAGACGTTTAGACAAATTAAAATTCTTTATTTAGTGCTTTCTTCTTATATTTTCAATATTAAAATGTGTTTAAGCTATTTTCAACCTTATGTCTCACACATAGAGTTCAAAATCAATTGACGAAAAAATACAAATTATGGTAGATTGATGTGCCAGCAACTCTAAATAAATTCTAAAATAATAATGCTTGCTTGCTTATGAACCAAATAGTATGAATTCATGGATAAAACAAATATTTTTTTCCGATGCGCAATAAAATTCGCCCGCTGTATCCTGAAGAAAAAAATTTTTTCACCTACTTTTTGCGAAAAAAGTACCATACAATGTTATATTTTTATAATCCTGATAAATGTAGCTTTCAGGTCATATTTTTTTTATTAGATTATCTCCAGTGGTTTAAAAGTAAACGACGTTTATTTAAAAAAATACTTTTCGGTTTTTGTGAATTTAACTCAATATTTCAATTTTTTTGTATGAAAAGGCAAAAAGTTTGTTCTAGAAATGAATTCGCCATCCTTTAATTATCCGAAAATGATACCACACTTGCCCTAATACCCATAGTTTTGAAGACATGGGCCTCAAAGTGAAGCGCGGCGGAAGGAAACTTGCCCCCCCTCCCCCTGCTACCACAGGGGGGGCTCCCGATGTCTACCGACGGAAATCTACTCAGGAGCACCCAAAGAACCACTGTTGCAAAAATTAGTCTTCTATACCAAAGTGGAGGGGTCTCCATACAAATCATTGCACTAAATTCCCTACTACACTAAGTGCCGACGCGGCTGTATTCAAGTGCCTACGTTTTTAGCCTAACATTAGTGACGTCCCAATAATATCCGTTCCGTTATTTTGGTATCCGACTGCTTTTTGGATATTTTTGGCGATATCAGCAGGAGCTGATAGACAGGAACCTAGTATCAAGTAAATGTTTCAATGATCAAATAAGTACCTTTTTACAAACCAATGTATTTTAAATTTTTTTAAATGTTAACCTTGAACCATCATCACCCTCTTCCCCCTCGGATTCGATTGAGTATGGTCGTGTATTTTGCTGTCGTAATTTTTAATAAATAAAATAAAATAATCTAAGTTAAAATAGTGCCTGCTACCAGGATCTCATAAAGCAACAGCAGTGTTTGTGCACATACTCCAAGTGCCCGTCCCAAAGTGCTACGAACATTGGACTACGGAAATCTGCTACGGTGCTACTGGAGCTACGGTATACTGTTGACTCCGCCCATTTGCTACGGCTAGTGTCTGCGGTACTACGATTCAGTTAACTTCTTATAAACTTCTGCTCGCCTGGTACTTTGTCCATACGAAATGCCTCTCAAAAGAACTCCACCTACTACATCGACAACACGTCACGGCGGCGGTGCTGACTCCGACTTAGGCACTAACTTGGCACCAATCGACACAGAAAACGAAGACTCCAAACAGGCCTCTTCTAGACAACTACCACGTAAGCGTTATCATGATGAGGAGCTGGCTCACACTGTGGCGGATCTTAAGAAATCCATGGATGCCTTCAGCAAGCAACAAACCACCCTTCAAGCAAGTATCAACGACATACATAAACAAAATGCAGACATCATGAAGTCCATGGAATTTATGTCTGCTCAATATGAAGACATGAAGAACAGGTTCGCAAATATGGAAACTGAAAGAAAGAGCCAGTTAGCCTACATACAAATTTTAGAAAATAAAATAGAAAACTTTGAAAGGATACAAAAGCAGGCTAGCATTGAAATCCGGAACATCCCTACTCAGAACAAGGAATCTAAAGAGGATCTCATAAGCCTAGTGCAAACAGTTGGCGAGGCTGTTAATGTCAATATTGAAAGAAGTCATATTAGAGATGTGTTCAGGCTTCAAACGAAAAACAGAGACAATAGGCCAATCATTCTTGATCTTTCCTCTGTTGTTCTGAAAGAAAAAATCCTCACATCAGCTAAAACTTTTAACAAAATCAACAAAAACAACAAGTTGAATACTGGTCATATCAAGATCGCTGGCCAACCAAAGCCTATTTTTGTTGTGGAATGTTTGACACAGACAGCAAGAAAGTTGTACTTCCTCGCTAGAGAGTTTGGTAAGAAACATGACTACGCATTCTGCTGGACTGCACATGGTAGGGTGTTTCTTCGTAAAAGAGAGGGAAGTACTTCCGTCCGCATTGACTCTCAAGCTGAACTGGACCAATTGCTCTCTCAATCTGATAAGTGACTAGAACTATTTTGTGAGTTTCTGTATTTTTCTTGGATATTCCAGTATATAATAATTTTATTTTACTCTTGTCACTACTATTTCTGTCAAGAACACTCTCTTTTTACATCAAAAATTTGTAACCAAATTAATGTTTATTGTAGTAGCCCATCACACTTACATTCCCACACTCACACTTACAAAAAACACACATTAATTTCATCTGTTTCTAGTTTCGCTATTGCAAGGAATAGCTACACTCTGTCAATTAGGATGCGGGTCACGGAATCTAAATGCAAAGGTTATGTTTATTGATAATATTACTAAAAATATCGATTCCATAGAGGTTTCGGACTCGATGATCTGCTGTCCCGAGGATATTAAACACTTCACTGACGTGTCACAGAAAGCTCTAAATATTTTCCATACCAACATACGCAGTATAAATTGTAACTTTAATGCCCTTGAAGTTCTTTTGGCGAGAATTAATATCCAAATTGATATACTCATACTAACAGAATGCTGGTTGAGTAAAGCTACAGTAATTCCCGAAATAAAAAATTATACATCCTATATGTCTAACTTTAAAAATCAAAATGATGGTGTCATTATATACGTTCTTAGTAATTTAAAACACACTGTAACTGCACCTTCAGTGGCGGATGCGAATTGTCTTTGTCTAAGTTATAATAATGAATTTACTATATTCGCTATCTATCGGTCCCCTTCTTATAAAAACATTGAAGATTTCTGTGACAGTCTTGATCTGTGTATCTCATCTTTGAAAACTGCTAAATCTATCATTATAATTGGAGACATCAATATAAATATATCTCCGGGCAATGGTGACTCAAACTCCGATAAGTATTTGGATCTCATGGCACATCATGGTCTTCTACCAGCTCACGTTTTTCCTACTCGAAATGATAATTGTATTGACCATGTAATGCTCCGATCAGACAAACGTGCTAAAACATTTATCTTAGACTCTCTGGTAACGGATCATTCCCCAATAGTTTTCAGCTTAGATTATAAAGTTCAAAGGTATAAAGCTAATACATTTTTTTCGAAAATAGACTTTCCTGCCTTAACAAAAACTCTAGAAAATACGAAATTTGATGCTGTTTATAATACGGATAACGCTAACACTTCAGCTGAAGCCCTTACGAACATAATCTCAAGTGCTATAAAAGTTCACTCTAAAAATATTAAAGTTCCTCACCGCCATCGTACCGTTAAACCATGGCTAACTCCGGGTCTTGTACGCTGCATCCGTAACAGAGATAAATTACATATAAAAGCTAAGCAAGATTTAAATAACAAAATTCTTCAGATTACTTACACAAGATATCGCAATTTTTGCAACAACCTTCTAAAAAAACTGCGACTAGAATATGAGAAACAAGAACTGCTGAAAAATAAAAGAAATCTTAAAGGTTTATGGTCCACTATAAATAAAATAACAAACATGAAGCAAACTTCTCCCCCACCTAGTGAATTACTTAACCTAAATAATGACCCTACTGACTCAGTGAATCTAGTAAATGATTACTTCGCTGGAATTGGTGCAAAATTGGCAAACGAAATTCTGAACAATCGATCTTCAAATGGAATTGGAGCTTTCAATGACAGTAACCAATCCACATCTTATGTTGACTCAATGGTACTGTTTAACACTGATAATAGTGAAATTGAAAATATTATAATAAATCTCAAAATTAACTCAGCTGCAGGCATTGATGAAATTCCAACTCAAGTTATCAGGAGCTCCAAAAACTTTATTATTCCTCCCCTTACATTTCTTTGTAATCTATGTCTGTCTACTGGCGTTTTTCCTAACGTGCTAAAAAAAGCTCTGGTGCATCCTATCTACAAAGCTGGCGACAGGGGCAGTGTCGGAAACTATAGGCCGATCTCGGTATTACCTGTAATAGCTAAGATCCTGGAGAAGGTTTTGAACATAAGACTCACGAAATTTTTAGAACATAATCATGTCATTGCAACAAATCAATTCGGTTTTATGAAAAATAAATCCACTGAAGATGCTACTCTGCTACTAACCCAAACGATAGCTAGTCATCTTGATAAGAAACAAAAGGTTATAGGCGTATTTTTGGATCTGGCTAAGGCTTTTGACACTGTCCCTGTGCCTCTTTTGATTCGTAAATTGGAAAGTATTGGTGTACGTGGAATTGCATTAGAAATTTTTAGTAGCTATTTGTCTGACCGTACACAGTGTGTAAAAATAGGAAGCTTCAGAAGTCGAGATGTAGGTATCTCTTATGGTGTGCCGCAAGGCAGTGTACTAGGTCCGACACTATTCCTTGTCTATATTAACGACCTGTGTCAAAAAGCTATCCCATACTGCAATATTGTCACTTACGCAGATGACACAGCGTTAATCATACATGGTGAAGATTGGGAGGTGACTCGAGTACGTGCTGAGGAGTCTATTCGTGAAGTTATGAAATGGCTAAATCAAAATTTACTCACCTTGAACATCAATAAAACAAAATACCTAACTTTCTCTCCCAGTATTATTACGCAACCTCCTAAACTTTTTCATGTCAAAGTACACACCCTGTGTGATCGAACTGACAAGTGTACCTGTCCGGAACTTATAAGAACATCATCTATAAAATACCTGGGACTTATCATTGACAATTTGTTAAACTAGGATAGTCACATTAAAAACATTTCTTGTCGCATCAGAAAACTGTTACCGATATTTAGAAAGTTGAGAAATTCGGCTGATCGCGAAACATTACTTTGCGTTTACTTTGCTCTCGCTCAGAGTATTCTTCAATATTGTATTGTTACGTGGGGAGGTGCTCGTGTTACAACTATGCTACTTGCAGAGCGAGCGCAAAGGGCTATTCTTAAGGTGCTGCTTGGGAAACCTCGCAGGTACAGTACCACACTACTATATTCTGAATGCTCAGTACTAACTGTTAGACAACTTTTCATTATGCACGCCATACTTCGAAAACATAAGGAAATAGATTTAGATAAAATATCCAAACGCAATAATAAAAGACCATGCCTTAGCCAGCCCCATAAAACTTCGCTTGCCAGTCGCCAGTATTATGTCTGTAGCTCCCACCTATATAACGTAGGAAATAAGCATAACGATATCATTTCGTTGCCTCATTACAAATGTAAGCAAAAAATTCGACAGTGGTTACTTAATATTAACTACAAAGAAACAGAGGAATTACTTTCAAAACATTATTAGTAAAAAGACTTTTCTTGGTTACACACACACACACACACACACACACACACACACACACACACACACACACACACACACACACACACACACACACACACCTCACATACACTTACACAACACACTCACCGTGAGGAATCACTCAGTCATACACAACACATACATGTCTAGTTTTATTGAGTATTATTGTTTTCTTCTATTATGTTCTGTCTTTCGATACATAATTTAAGCTTTGCCTGGCTCCCATAGATTTTCGCCACTAGCCATTCAGTCTGCAACCTTGTCGTGTTGATAAGGTCATTAGATCTGATTTTCTTTAGCTTTTAAATTAAATTGATTGTGTGCCGTTGCGATTCTACACACGACCTATAATCTTTTAAATTTGGTGATTGCTCCTGTGGGAGCTTGGCCTCACAAATTTACTAACTTGTCATTGTAACGTTGAAGGTGGAAGACGCTGACAGCTGTGACACAGTGCATACTAGTACAGCTGTCATCGTAAACCTCTAATAATTTGCTTAGACCTAAGTTAGTTGATATGTTTATACATATTATGTAGCTACTTAAGAGGGCATATTTTTGTAACTCCGGATACATTAAATATTATTATTATTATTATTATCACGTCCACGTGGTTATATGGATCAACCAATCAATCCACGTGCTATTTGGATTGCCAAGATTGTATGGATTGCGATACAATCCATAAACTATCTATAAAACTTTATTTGAAAGCGCTATTCCATCTTGTGAAAGACTGCAAATATGCATCGATCAGGAAACCTCATTCACCATAAAGCAGGTAATTATCAAGTCAGCGCGATCCCCCGTCAGAGATAAATCGAGAAAGAGTATCGCAACGTTAATTAATATCCGTTACTCGGATACACTCGCGGGCATCACTAACACGTAGTTATTATCGAGTCTGCAAGCGTCGCCGGAGATCACGTAGGGGACCGGTCGTCGTGAGAGGCCGCCTCCGCCGGCCGGCCTGTGTTAAATTACCGACTAAGGCCCGCTGCGATCGTGATCGTAAAAATGTGCAAGTTAACGGAAAATCTGTATGTACCCACACCACATACCGACCGACCTCCCGGCGAATAACCGGTAAGAGGTGCTGAGCTTTTTGTTTTTCGAAACTCGCTCGCGTGTCAGCGACTTTCTTTTGTTATGGCCAGCAATAAAACATCTGCGAATCGGTCACATTTCTTTAGCGCTGATTAATTAAAACAACCGAACCAGAACGCGAACTGCACAACTAATTGAACTAACAGACGCAATTAAGAATTTCACATTACACGGATATTTTTCCGTTGGATAACTAGGTATTCATATTCCGCACGTCAACATAAAGATGCCTATCGCAATTACTTATCCATATAAGAGCGAGTCGCGACTGTTATTGTCTTTGTGAGGCTTACGCTTGATAAGATTACAATAATGAATGTGACATTCAAGTGTGCCTGTGTGAATCAACGCGTTTCCAAGAGCCGCTGGGGCGGGTCGGGTGTAGGCATAGCCAGGCTGGTATGTACATGTAGAATCGCATACGTGGTAACGCTATTCACATCGGATGCATGTAGGCCGAGCGCCCATTCAGCCGTCGCAAAATGAAACTGAATGCCATTTCATCTCAAGATGCGCCTCTCGCCACAGATCGGCGGGGTCACGGGTGGGGGAGGGGAGCCGCCCGGCAACTGCGCCATAACTTGCCGCGCACGTACAACCAGACAATCGCAATTATTATTAACAGATATACGTTTAATGATCGTGTGTGCCGCGCTCAAACGGCCCGATGTAATTTTAACGTCGCAAGCGCGCGCGATTGTAGTGTTTACGTCATTGCGGCTTTCGTGTGAGAATCGCTTAGAGTGCGGCGGTGAATGTGTCGTTTCGGGGTGGGAATTAGCGGGAAGACGGCGCCGGGTGTGCGGGGATGGGCAAGGGGGGAGGGGGGTCAAGTTCTTGCGGAGTGAGTTAGCAGTCTCGATGATTTGTAGCGCGGTTAACGTTCATCTAGCGGACTGTCGAGACACCGGGCATAACTCATGGGAACAAAGACAGATCGCAATGGCAAGCGATATGAAAACGCGTCACCGGTGGGTATGGCCGATGGGATGTGCCGGGGTTCGATGAGACACCACTGCATGTATGTACTCTATACATACAGGTACGCTAGTGTGCGAGCGCCGCGTGGCGGACAATGCCACCCGCGCGACACCGCATTCTTTGCCGAAACTCGAACGCCCCAATACGCAAACACGAAATTAGACTGGAGGAATTTTGCCTTCCACGAACGCCGACTTTGAATTGGGATATCGATTTTTTTCCTCAGTTCTGAACCAATCTTGTTTTATGAAGGCAGTACAAGCGAAAAAGGAATTATTTACCGAGTTCAAGAGCTAAATTTGGAAACTTGTTGATTTATCACGTAATTCACGGCTTAGTTGGCGCAACAAATCGGTAATTAATTTGTCGGCAGACTCGCAAAAACGTTAAGACTTCGGAATAAACGAACAAACAATACTCGGAAAGTTCAAATATTGGCTTCTTAACATAAAGTAGTTTCTAGCTATAAATTAGTATTGACCTCAAATAGCGTTGAGAGTTGAGACTAATTAAATTTGCAAGCACGGCAAACAAGAGACGATGTAATAATTCACAACTAATCTGATATAGATGGTAAACAAAACTTACTTTGTAGTCCAATTTGATCCAACAGCGACTATAACCTGGAACAAAATAAGGGCAAATTAGTATCATGTTCAATTTGTTAAACAACCAACAGACACAGAGAGAGCCTGGGAATGCTTTGAAGCTCGCTAAAGATAGCGAAGTCTGAAATCCTATTTATGGTTAGACGGTCGTTCGGCTTTTAGTAACAATGGAAATCAAGAAACATAAATTAAAGCATAATCGTAGGCTTAGATGAAACTGCTAAACTCTACCTACTGCAAAAATATTTACGAAAGTATTGTCAGAGCTCTATATTTTTAGACGAAAAATTTCCTTGCTTAGCAGTACGATTACAAGGACGCTGAACTTCTTCTTTGAGATTCCGCCGTTCTGTTTACTATTTTTATTATGAAAGTGATAAAAATGTAAGAACTTGTAGAAAGTGACATTTATATGGCTTCATCAATAAAGGTTTCTCCAGTAGAGCGAGCGTGTTAGTTCGAAATTGATCTTCCTTCAATTCGATGAAGATGTAGGTTGTAGGTGTATTGTACGAGCAATTGGGACAGCCTTGGAAAAGGCTTATCAAAACGCACGAATATAAAGGTCAAGGAAACGTGAATATAGGAACTTTTAGTTTTTTTTATGCTAGACAAGACAATCGCACCTGGTGTTAAGTGAGATGCAGTCTAGGATGGTACATATCTGCCCTGTGATTGCCTATTCACTCTCGCCTTGAAAACGCCCGGATTATAGTGTTCAGGAAATACAGCAGCAGGCAGCGAATTTTAGTCCCTAGCTGTTCGCATTATAAACGAGTCGTCGAAACGCTTAGTTGAAATCTTATTAACTATCTGGTCAGTAGTAATCAAAAGATGTTCTACCATCCATATAACAAGACCTAACTGAGATTAACTATAGACAAATGGATTTTCTGGACAGCGAAACATTCCATCCTTATTAATTCCATAATAAAACACCCTCTCGGGATTCGGCCTCGGCATTTCTCAGCTACTTTTGTCACTTCGGTCTTGACCCAATGTTCGGTGTCGATCGGGCCGCCCCGCCCGCTCCCGTTGTGCCCGCGGACGAAATGGACAATGCGCATAAAAAATCAATAAAGCGAGAACGGCCTTCGCGTAGGTCGCCCGATCACCGCCCGGACTTGTATTAAGTTAAACTTTTCCATTCAACGGGGGATTTATTCTTTGAAGGTATTAGGGCGTGTTGTAATAGTTTGATGGTGGTTCGAGGGTAAAGGTTACGGAACAAGTTTTTGTTGTAACATAAATATTGTCTAGCTAAATTTACATGGTTTTACTATCCTGTGGGGCACACGGGGTTCACAAAGAGACTTGTCACCGAAACACGTTCATTATTATTGTAAGAAAAGCTAAGTATGTCCATTTATAGATTTCCGAATAGCACTTAAATTCGCTAATTATGTAGAGATACGTATTGATGGAAAATACCTTGGAAGTCATTAGGATTATATAATACTTACAGTAGTTGTGTCAAACAGGGTTCAAACGTGCATAAGAATTAGGACTTCAATCTTCAATAGTCTTTTCATCTTAGAAATTATTTGCAAGTTTGCAAAGGACGACGACGTTCGTGTTTAACTATAAATTGTGTAACATTTCACCGGTCTTTTCGTAGACGTCTAAAGTGAAATATAGAACGGATAGTTATATCTTAACTTGTGGGTCAACGATATCCACATAAAATACGTGCCGTTAATAATAGGACTTCACAACTTTACCAAGTAATAAAATATTGAGTTGACATGCGACCTTTTAAAGTTTGTTGTTTAAGCCGATATTGACAAAAATCTTGAATGTACAGTCGTCAGAACATCTAAATAGATTAATAGACATTTTTGTTGACAAAATTACCTCTATAACAATTAAAATAAATGTTATATCCTTTAGTTTCATGTGCGTCTAGAGTTAGACCAATATGGAGAGCAGACAAAGTTAAACAAACAGACAATTCGAAAGTTTCAGGCTCAGCTTTTGCTGACAACTTTGGAACACTAATACTAGACTTTATATCGAATCTGTCATATCCATATGAGTTAGAATCTGTCTGTTACAATATTTTTGTGTAAACTTTAAAGTGAAATCGAGAAAGGACCTATTCATTCAAGCTTATTTTTTCAGGTACCGTTATTTAATATCATAAATGCAAGAATTTGCGATCAAGGTGTTCGAGTATAATCTCAATCATGTAAGTATAATGATGATCAACTGAGGAAAAAATGTATTTAGGAAAAACCCCATCGTCAGGTTGAAGCAGCAAGAACAAGAAATAATAATGATGAGAATGTAACATTCGATAGATTTCGCGATCACTTCAAAACAGAAGATGTTAGCGATTCGATTGAATAAAAATGGAGAAGGAATGTTAAACTGTGTACAACCGAATAATCGCCACTCGGTTATCAAGGTGCAATGATAGTACGAGATAGGCGCACGTTTATAAAACATAACTTGGCGGCAGTTCAAAGAGTTAACGCCGTTTCATTCAGTGCCAAGTGCAATATTTTTAGATGGAGAGTGACAGAGCAATTTCGTTGCGCGTAATCACTATATTCGTTTCGGATGCGTCGACCCAACAAAAAATGTGGTATAAATAAACTGATGCTTATTTATATGATACGCTCTAGGAATGTAAACTTTACTTCAAAGTCGCATTAATCAGATAGATAACTGTGCCTAGAGAAAGAGAAAAAGATTTAATAAAAAAGTGGCGACAATATTCTATAGATATTATTGTCAGGTCAGGAACAAGTTTCTTTTTGCAAATGGCCGTTTATAAAAACACGAAAGAAAACATCAACGTAGTGTCTACTAAGATCAATGATCCTAGAGTCAGTATCATGTTTGAAACAAAATTAGGTCTCAACTCTCAAGCGACTTTCCCATGAGTCGTCTGCCCCGAGTGAAGTTCTCACTGCAAAATGTCACGGGGCATAGGTTAACTACGTCTGCCTACAACAGTGTCCTATCCATTCCAACAGTGACAGTAAATTGCGACCAAATGCGCTTGTTAAGTCTTCGAGCAACAGTGTTGTCTATACAAAATGGAATGCAAAAACTATTGTTTTCAATGACTAGGCAAATTCAGAGATATGATACGAAACGATACGATGTGATTCACGTTTGTTACATTTCTGACACGTTCGATGAGTATGCATAATGTTTAGCTGCTGATTGATAATCTTAAAGGCGCCATTAAAAAAATAAGATCTATATTCATTGCAATTTATTCCAATCCAATGTCACTGTCTGGTAACAAACGACACCACATTGCAAGAGCAAAAACTTTTTTTAAAAGAGCGAATATTAGCAATCGTTCTTCTGGTATTCTAGCATACTGCCTTGGTGACATTGACACCCCTACCCTGGTCTTCCTAATATAAATAAATAGATGATTTATGGAATGACTATTTTGCAAAATGACGTAAAATTACGTAACAGCGTAATGGAATTCTTAAACAACATCGAACGAATTTGAGAGGTAATCCTAAAAGGTGTATTAATCATCATGCTGAGAAAGGGTTTGCGGAAATTCGAGGGAGTTAAAGGGCGTCGTCGAGGGATATTATAGGACAAGTGGGCCGGAGTTGGGAGAATATTAGCCAATAAACAAACAATACATTGTTACTGTTACTCAGAATCAAGTAGGTTCTTATCAGAATGTATTTTAACCTTACATTTAAGGAGCTACTAAAATGCTCGTAAACGATACATTGTGTCTTTTCATACTTTACGCTTACCACGAGGAGATTCGCGACATTGTAACTGGAAAAATTACATAGTATGCGCTATTTGGTGAAGCAGTTCTTTGTAATAATCTTCTTAATCCATTTTAGATGAACGTGGGTGTGACTTAAATAAATAAGTCTACTCTTCCAAGACTTAGGGACAAAGAATAGATGAAAATTCAGATAATACATAAGTACCTACAATTTCTCCGCTATCCCCACATAATCTTACCAACTTTATCCAATGATAACTCTAAACCCAAGACAAAACCGACTGTATCCACGCAGTGCTATAACGCCAGCGAATGCACAGCGTTCCAGTCTAGCCGACCTAACCTAAGCCTGCAGAACCGGTCTGGTCGCTTGTAGGCTAGGCACTAACACAACTACACTATAGCCGGTATACAGCACGCGGCTATTAAAGAAAGTGGCAGTGCCGTAGGTCGAAACTGGAGATACGTGCAATGTGAAACTTACGTAACGTAAAGACAGACGTTTTGGTCTATTGCTAAGCGAGTGGAAAGTTTGCTCGGCTCGTTTTCAGTTGCGATTTTAATTGAGTGGTTGTGAGAAGTTTAGGTTAGATAGACTTTTCTGGGTAAATTACTTTGGTGGTTTTTCATTTTAACGAATTCGATTTCTAGCTAGTTGTTTATAAATCGGTCTCATCATTAGGGTTTATAACGTAGACCTGAATGAAAATTCCTTTACAGGACAATTTTCCCAACGAATAAAACATACCTGAAGCATATTGTGTTTAAAAAGTAATAGGTAAAATGCTGTTCAAAGAGAAAAGTCCAAATGTTATTTTTATTCTGCCAGCAAAATATTACGAAAGAGCACTCTACACAAATAAATATTGACGCGACTATAAACGGTTTTAGTGCAACTGCACTGCCCGCGTTTGAATATTAGGTCATGCACGCGGCGAAGGGGGACTTCGGAATATATTACGGGATTGACCCACGCCCCAAATAGAGAACATCAAATTATACGCGTTCATTTAACCCCTCGAACAGGGTGAGTAATAAAGTAACCGCGAACTTGTAGTTGTATAATCAGATTGAGTTAATTTAGCTAAGGATTGCAAGTCTAACACCCGTATTCACAAACGATGCTTGATTAAGTGAAGCAGCAAATCGAACGCACAGCGTTGAATAGCTCTGTGATTGGTTCGTGTGTGACCCTGTGTGTCCACGCGCACGGTGAGACCTTATAGTAATGTTTGTGAATACGAGCTGAGTTGCACCACCTTATTTTAACCGTTATCATAACCGATGTTTTTGTATGGAGTTTGACAGACTTTTAACGTTTGTTAAAGTTACAGTGATGGTGCAACCCAGCCTAATTCGAGAGACAGACAATAGCATGTAAAGCTAAACAGTCTTCCAGTGACTTGGGCCTCTTTTAGCTTGGTCCACTGGCCAAATCGCTGGTCCAGTCACTGGAAGAAAAACTATTTGGCCCGTGGACCAAGTCGCTGAAAGTCTCGAGCTAAACACTGCCGTCTTATGTAGAGTTATTAAGTGTTATTTTGCAACAAAAAAATCTAGTGTGATTTGAAAGAAAGCAGTAAGTCGACAGAAGGAACATTAAATAAAAAAATTAATTTATACAGCCTTCACAGCATGAAAACGCTAACAAAATTAACGATCCAAAAACGTGTAGACCACCAACTGGTGTGGACAAAATACGATTATTCTTTAACGAAATGTATGCGACTCATTTGTATACAAATAGTGTTTGATTGACGTAGTTTAGAGTACACACAATTAGTAACACAAGAACACACGTGTATGTATGTAAGTTATGTGCAAATCACGAATACTTAATAGAAGCTATTAATTATTAAGTATGTTTTATGAGAATTGTTACTTTGGGTTGAGACTAATGTGAGAGTTGAGAAGAGCGTGTTAAAATTAATTATTTTTAAATTCATTCTCAATCTTACTTAAGTTTCTTTCTTATGTCTATCATTACACCGATCAAGGCTCTTTAAATTAATGCGATAAAAAATACATTTATCAAAAAGAAGCGTCCAAAATAACACTTAATAGACAGACGATATGAATCAAGCCATTAATATTCTCTCAATATTGATAAATTGGAGAACGAAATACAATCAATTTCATAGAGCAATATTGATCTTCAATTTTAATATAACCGATAACCTTCAGTTTTAATTAAACCGATGCGACAGACGAATTTCATCAGAGATAAAATGTAAATTAAATATTGATATTAACATAACACCAGGCGGTACAGACAAAAGCAGGCCGTGTGTGATATAATAATGACATCATTCGTGAAATATTTGCATTGATTATAAAATAATCACGTTTCCTATTAATTGCTGACGCCCGTATTCACAAACGAAAACGATGCTTGCATTAAGTGAAGCAGCAAATCGAACGCACAGCGTTAAATAGAGCTCTGTGATTGGTTCGTGAGTCACTCTGCGCGACCACGCACACTGAGTCCTCACAGTAATGTTTGTGAATACGGGCGTGAGAGAATTAGCCAGGCAGGCATTTCAATCAGGTTTAATGTACAGCCGTGTTTGTATTGAGTGATTACTGCAAACACCGCAGTTATATTGCATATTATGTGCGATTTTGCAAACTATGTTCAGACCTCATACGGTGCAATTACACAATAATTATTGGGTTATTTGGCCGATGCAAACTAAACCACCTATTTGCAATCTTGCATTTGCTTTGAGTGCTTAACTTATTCATTGTTACAGCCAAAGTAATGTGCCCAAAATGGTTCGTCATTTTTTATCATAAAGGTTTTGGACAACACACTAAACATTTAAGTTATAGAGCCTTAATCATCATCATATAACTGATTAATCCCACACTCCAAAATTCTCAGAGGAATATGCCTCTATCAGTCCATTTCTCAGAGCCCCACTACACACGACGTAAGGGTTGGTTAAATAAGTTTCCGATCATTTCAAAAAAGCGCTAATTTCAGTCAATCTAAATGAAGCTTTATCTTTATTTAACAAAGGACTTAAATCGCAGTCCGTTGTTAAATAGGGATGCAATTAGTCCGATGAATATACCGATCTCACTTCGAATTCCGTCCGAGTCACAACAAAACTTATCGTTAATCGCCGTCCAAATTATTGCTCGAGAGTCGACGACAGACCGCGGCCATACAAAATGGGTTGCGCAGAACGTTAACTTCTTGCCGAATGCGTTCCAACGCGCACATTAATTAGCAGGACGTTTCGAATTCGAAAAAGGAACGAGCGGGAGCGCTATCAAACGAGCTGTTTCATAAATCGCTGGCGGGGGCTCGTTTTTATCCCAGGGACATATAGTGTGTGGAGAACAGTCCACTCGACAAAGATGAGAAATGTGTGTTGATTAAATAATTACTTGAGATATCCTTGTGCACAGAAAACAGCATAGTTTGGATATGACTCTATTTGAGAATTAGAAATGACATTTCAAAAGTAAATATTGTTCTATCTGGGCTCATGTTTAACGCGTTGCGTATATTGTTTTAATTCATGCTCTACATTTCCAATTTCAGACTCAATTGTAAATAGGTATACTTTGAATGAATTGCGAATCTTCCATTCAAGAATCAGATAACCCCAAAAGGTCAGGGGCAAATTTGAGGAACCAAGCATGAATTTGTTTCCTCTAAGTCAGTTTGTGTCAAGAAGTTTTCCACAACAGTCAGAATTCCTTTGGTTATGTTATGGGTGGTCTACGTAAACATACGAAAGCAATTCCTTCTTTGCCATGGCGGTTATATTTTGTTTGTGCCACAAACAACGCCGCATCGGATTTATGTCGGTCGCGTCTCCCGCCCGTTTCACCGCATCGATCACGTCACGGACGCGGCTCGCACATCAAATGCATTTGCACAAAGTCGACTGCAAACTGCAGTTTATTTGTGTCACATTCGAAATTAATAATAGGCCTGCATATGGCTCTATTATTCTTTTACTTATGGGCCACTATTATTCTGGTGTCCAACTGAGCAGAGCATCTTCAGACGGTAAAGTCCAGAACTTCTACCTACTTTTCAGTTTCAAAATCTTATCTAATTACAACTAGGAAGGTATGTCGCGGTGTATAAAACATATAGATAGGTAGTTCTCCCTTCATTTAAGAACAAGAGACAAAGGTAAGAAAACAGTAATCATAAGGTAAAACAGGAATAATCTTTCAGGTTGGATTTTGGGTTATCACAAAATCAAGCCCAACATTTCGATCGTTACCTTTCCACAACTTGAACGTCAAACAAATCGGGCAACCACTTCAAACGCTCGGCAGCAGCCAACGTAACTCCAATCAAAGAACATCCAAATTGAACGACTCTCGACACCAATTTGACATCGCGAACATGGTTGACCGGTTAGCAATATAAGTGGCACGACTCAACTGACACGAGCCGACAAAAAAGGTCAGAATCAGAAGCAAAGTGAGGAAATTTCCTTATTTTATTTTTGAGCAAACTTACCTCACTGTGACGCACAAGGTCAGTGAACGCCGTACTCGTGTAAAGGGTACAGGGTAGCTCTGCCCTCATAGGATTGGGGACGTTGTTATCAGGAATCGCGCCATTGTTTACTTCCACAAAGTGAAGTTTATACACTGACAGCTCAAGTGTAACAGTTGCGCTGCAAAAGTAACTCTTATTTCAGGCAGAATAAGAGCGGAATCAAGGTCAACATGTTACGAGTGATGCGCTGTCAGTTGTTTTCTAGATAGACGCTTTGGTTGTGTAAAACAATTCAGCGCGTCAATCTAGGGACCAGGTAGACTACACACAAAGGGGGACTTCTCGTCCGACAACAATGGCCACAATGAACGCGCGGGAATCAGTCGCGCGGTGTCTGCTAGCGAGCGGCTATCTGCCGGTGACAGCGAGCGCCGCCGCGAATAACAATAATGAGGCGGTTAATTATTATTATTACCGGTGGACGCACTCGGCGCACGGCTGTACGTAGGTAGGTGGCGTAATCGGTGAATTCCATATAATCGTGGCGCGGCGCGCACTCACACACACGCATCATCCCCGCCGCCACGTGTGGTGACGTCGCTAGGCGCAGGTACAGCGTTGGCGGGTTTGCGCGCGTATCGATCTTGCGATAAATTCGATACGGTGAGCGGTGAATGCACCGCTGGCAGCCGCGGTCGCCTTTCACAGCGGCGAAACGCAATTTACGATCGGTGCACGCCACTATGACTCTCCAGCGGCAGTGTTTATGCGAAACGATTCCAGCACAATTCGCGTGTCCCCGATGCGCTATCGGACGCGGGCGCAGCGCAGCGCCACGCGGACGCACGAAGCTTCTCGAACGGCGAGATAACACGTGTATTTATTAAAGGCGGGAATTGCGCAACGTGCGATAACGCGAAACGTTTAAAATTGTAATCTACAGCCTAAACAGAGCTCAAAGGTGACACGGAGTCGCATGTCGAGGAACTATACAGTATTTCACGGGCATGTAATCCAATTTGGCGTCGGCCACACCATTTCTAATCGCACTAATTGGGGAACGCCCCAACTCCAATTACCACTATCGCTGGTTGTTTTCGGGCGACTACGTTTATAAATTGGAACACTCTATTAAAATGACAAGATGGCAAACAAACATGCACCGCTTCGATTAAGTTCGCAGCCAAGCCGGGTGTTCGGAATCGAAGAAATCAATTTAAACAGAAAACGAGCCGGAAACTTCTAACAGTGTTGTATTACTCACGCGATAAAGCGAATTGTCTAAATTGGCTTGTCTGGAGACGAATAGATTTGGGGAGCAGATGTCATCTCCACGGGGGCATGAATAGCCATTTAACTCTAAAGTGACGATAGATGAAACGCAGGAGACGTGTATCCGAGAACGACAATAGGGACATCAATTCTGATAAAGAGAATAGGTAGATAATAAGAAAAACCGTCAGCGAAGCAATTCGATTTCGCATCACAGTTGCTACTGGAGGGAATCGAGTTCAAACAACCGTCTAAAGCCGATTTGTTTTTAATTTGCAATTTGCGCGGCGGCCGTAACTAGCCCGGAAATCGGAGTGGTCGTCCAAAAATGACAAAGCGGCCGTATCAAACCGAGAGCGCACAAAAAAGGCCACGTCGACAGAACGAGCGTCTGTCGAACGCTAGCACTCGCTGCAAAAAGTGAATAATGACCGTCGCGCCACCACGCCACACCGGCCGGCGAGTCGCACAATCGCGCTATTTCGAGATACGTTTTCCTCTTAGCGATACCCACGACCACTAATAATAATAATAGAGACCGAGTACAAACACTAGATAACGATTGTTCTGCTAATACAGCCGTTTTCGCGGTATTGTATGGTGTGGAAGACGCAACACGTGCAGAATATTCGAGCGTACAAGGTGAACGACTCCATGAAATATTAATATTGAACAAACACGATCTTTGTTCCCAATTTGGGTAACAGATTCGTGTGGCGGAAGAGTGTATTAGCGTGTATGATTTCGGGTGACAATGTTGGTATAGTAATGTACGTGGATAGATATAATATTGGCGAATGCAATGAGAATTGCGAACTCGGCGAAGCGAGTTAGAGGTTGAGAAAGCGAGCAAGATTACATAACACGATCGAGTTGAGAACGCGTGTTAATGTGAATTTGTGTTTCGCATGTATGTACTTACGTAGTTTGCGAGCGGGGGAGAGTTCAAGCGTCAAGTTGCGAGTAATCGCCCGAGTGTGCACTAAAATATAGTTCAAAGTAAATTGAAGCGAACGGAACTGCATGCAGCAGCTGTGCGGGTATCTCCACATCGGTACGTTAACCTTCCGAGAGCTGGATTTTAAATCACAGCATTTATACTCCTTTAGAATTCAACTTATCTCGACTTTAAAATATAGAAAATAACAGTCACGTCATCTACATAAATCACGGACCGAAATGGAATAATAATTTATTCCGTCTAGTTTTAAAGCTAATTCAAATATGATTCTCAGTTCAGTGTTCAAGTTCGTATGAATACATTACGCTAAGTGCAATCAAATCCAAACTTTTCTGTGGCCGAAGTTGCGAAGTAACACACGAATGTGCGAAGTTGTAACAGCACTTACATAAACAGAATATTCGTACTTTCGTAGTTGGTAATATGATTTAGGAAATTAAACGCTTGGAGCAGGCACTCTAAATTCGTATTTAATTTTGGAGTAGTGAAAAGAACAGATAATAACGTTGAAGGCAGTTATTTTTATAACAAAGAATACCACAATGTCAAAACCATGACTAAACAAACAATACTTTTTATGATTAGCTCAATGTTAATCAAAATATTTTACTTGATAAGATTATAATACTAAACAATGATATAAAGTCAATACTATACTATTAACTCCTAATAACAAATATCCTATTCGAAAATGATAGTAGAAACTTGAAGGAAATTGATGATAAAGTTAACGCAGAAGAATTTTAAATACCACAAAAAAAATCTTCTAGATTTTAATTCACTTTGCCAGTTGCCTAGACATAGCTTTAAACGCTCCGCACGTGCCTATCCTCCATAAGTAAAATATAAAGCTTCCAAATAAACCGCAGACGAAGACACACCGACGGCTAGTGTTACAATAAACAGACACGAGCAGATAACAAGTGATAACGGTGAAAAATAACAAATGCCGAGGTGGGGAACGCTTTCATTAGACTAAAAGCTGAAAATTACTCACTCAATTTAGCCCTCGAGGCGGAGACAGCGGGGTTTTACCGCAAACAATTTGTCATTTGTCGTAATGCCACGGTGTACTTACCTGAAAACAAAAATAAAAGTATTAAAAAGCGTACCGATATTATTCAAGTCTCTGTCAAAGTTTGACACAGTCTCAAGTCTCAACGCTAAATTAGTTTTCAAGATAAATGTGGCGACACATTTTTTCCAGCAACTTTTAGTTAATAAATGGTTTCTTGTACTTCGTCATGGAATATTTTAATCTTCGGATCGAAGAACTTGGTAACGTTATATGCTCCGTAATCACACATCAGACATCACGTAATACGCCGTGTGTAAACATTTCTAACAAATACACGTATTTACTAGTGGTAAAGCTCATAAGTGTGTTGTTTGTACAAATACGAAGTAGAGTCAGTCACACCATTACGTAGACGATTGTTTTCAAGTCACAGTCATATTTAAAAAAATCACAAGAACATTGTCCGCACACTTGACATAAAAATTGGTTTCGAAAATGCTTCTCACAAAGGACGAAATAAAAAGTGTATAAGTTATGATAGGTATGAAGTTGGCTACAAAGGAATGGGTTCTCAAAAGTCAGCGCACATCTCGTGCCCACCCAGTGGGGTAGTTGGGTGGTTAAGGGGGGGTGAGGGTGGGGGCTCCAAGGTCACCGCCCTTGCCGACGTAACCTAACTGCGACCTAGCTGTGTCGCCGGAGCTGGGCTCGTTTTAACGATTAATATTGAATGATCCGCTCGAACTACGCGAAAAAGAATACAAATAGGGATGCGAGTCGAATGGCAATACCGTATCTTTTATCTGTCAAAGTGGATTAACTCGTTTTCCATCCGCAGCGGCGGATCGTGGAATTGTGGTACTGGGAATTTGTTGTTCATAAAACTACTTCTACACTAACACAAAGCTAATTTTGACGACATAATAATTAATAGTTTTCACCACTTAGGATCAAGGCCCATGATCCGTAACCAGTTTCATCAATTTTGGTACAAGTTTTACACGTTTTCTAAACGTGTTTGATGGGTACTTACATCATACATGATTTTACGATTGTAATTTGTAACACATGACAATAAAATTGTGCATAGGCAATAGGTATTTATTATTATTTCTGCTGTGCAAGCATAACGAACCACGATCACGTTTATTACCTACTTGAGTCACACATTAAACTCGCGAATGCAAATAAATTCTATGATAATGACTCATTTCTTCGCGGTTCGAATGGCATCACGCGTGTTATGAGTGCCCTGGCGTGTTACATAATATTTTATGGGTATAAATTAAAATCTTTTATCAGTGACGAGAGCAGAAAAGGGACACGTGTAAGGAAACATCAAAAGATTTATTATGGATTTATTATTCAGTTAACAAACCATTTGTATAATTCGCTTTACTTGGAGGATGACACGTGTAAAGCGATCACGAGAAAATATTAAGCCAATGTTTAATTTACATCATAGCATTAATAAGTGGAGAGATTAATAAGTTTTATCCTCCCCACATTTCCTTAATTATAATTTTGTAACAGACTAAGGCTGAGTTGAACCACCTAACTTTGACCGTAACTTTTAACGATAACCGGTGTTTTTTGTATGGAGCTTGACAGATTTTTGACGTTTGACAAAGTTAAAGTAGGATGGTGCAACCAAGCCTTACAGGAGGAAAAATGATCATTAATATTAAAACGTATTCCTCAATTCCAACGACTTAATTTGCAATACTTATTCTTACGTTACGTTCGTTACTCTTGTGTACATTTTTACTACGTGTAGTTTGGATAGTATAGTAGGCACATGTATGCGACTTTAGTATAAGGACGTAGGTTACTTAAGTCCCAAAAATAAACCTTCAACGGGAAATAGTAGACAATAGTTTTTACTGGGAACCCATAATTGGTCATGTTAGCAATATAAACATGAAAAAAATATGTTTTATCTTATTTGATTGCAAGCGCGCTGTTAACTTTCAGAAAACAGACTGAATTTCATACAGGCAAAACCGCTTGCAGAACTATTTCTATATAAAATAATAATGCACATTCTCCAAAGTGCGCAGCTGAACAATTACGTATAGCAATTAAACGGATAGTATTATTTAATGAGGCCGTAAATTGAATCCGATGGATCGAAGGAAACTTCGCAGGGATGGCGTCCCGCAAACCCGTTTAAAATACTTGAGCCAGGTGGTCGAAGGACTCAGTTGTCTTGGATCCAGTTTGTGCCAATTGGAAAAAAAAAACAAATGAACATCGGTTTAGCTATGTATGTTTAAACTACCGCGGGTAAAATGTTGTGGATTACTGTAAAGGTGCAATTTTGTCCGTCACAGAGAAATTTTATCGCGCGCGTCCCTGTTTCTAAAACCGGGTTAACAAATATCCTATGTCCTTTCCCGGGACAAACAATCTCTATACCAAATGGGTTCAGCGGTTTTTAGGCGTGAAAGCGCAACAGAATCACTTTCGCATTTAAAATATTACGAGTAGTAGGGAAGTAGGGATTATCATGAAATCAATTTGTTGGTAAAATGTCGTTTGTCACGTTGATTGGATGCCCTGATTGGCTCTTAACTCTTAAGTCATAAAACAGTTTACTGATCGCTAGTAAATTAGAGTTCCAATCTAATACTTATGTACTTCAATCCAGAAGAACGATAAATTTACGCTATAATTTTCCTGTCATTATTAAACATGACTCAATTTCGTTTGAATGCCATTTATTTCTAGGAAAACCGAAATAACATAGTTTGTGTAATAGAAACACTGAATTACAATGACTAGGCTAGTAGAGTCGACGCTAAAGTGCAGTGAAGTACTCAATATGATTAAACCTTTTTAATCAATTCCAAAAGGATTGTCAAAGGTACAGCCACATCGTTACTCGACGTATGAAATTTCAGAAATTTGTTATGACCAAGGTCTCACACAAATGTCGCACTCCCTACCAAACACGTGTAAGGTAGCATTGTAACAAACGATAAATTTGATGTCGACTATACACATACAAATGGAACCCAAATCAATCTAAATGAAAAGATCTTGTCTTGAATTAATCAAGTGGCAAGTATAATCTGCGGATTAAATATTAAATTGAAACTGAATCCGATCTACGTGGAATACTAAGAAGTCCCATTAACGCTGACAAATGACAAGTATAAGATCTATTTGAATAATTTGTCGCAGAAACGAGATCTGAATCGCTTCGTGTCTATTTATTGGCAATGGGAGCGGAAACACGAGTTCAAATGATTTATTTGATAGGTATAACGAGAGTAAGGGTCTGAAGCAGGTTAAGATAGACATCTACTATGAACAACAACAAATCAAAGTAATTATAACCTGGATAAGAGTTAGCTTTTTTAACATTTTGACTAGTTCCATACAGATCTCTGGTAAATTACCTAGATCACAAGCACAACTTTATCTAAACAGTAGCTTTGACCTTATTATGATAGAACTAGCTTTCCGCCCGCGGCTTCGCCCGCGTGGAATTTTGTCTGTCACAGAAAAACTTTATCGCGCGCGTCCCTGTTTCAAAAACCGGGATAAAAACTATCCTATGTTCTTTCCCGGGACTCAAACTATCTCTATGCCAAATTTCATCAAAATCGGTTGCGAGGTTTAAGCGGGAAAGCGTAACAGACAGACAGACAGACAGAGTTACTTTCGCATTTATAATATTAGTTGGGATAGTGTCACCCAGATCTAAATTTCCCAAAAACACATTATCAGAAACTCTACACATAATGACGTAATTTAAGCACATAACAAACATCCAACAAACGTTATAGAAAAATCTTACGTCTGCACTACCGAAAAACCGTTCGACAGGGAATGTCTTAATGAAAATTTACGATCACAAATGTGTTTGTAAGCGAATCGACCGATTCGGAAAACAATTCCGTGGGACCGTCGAATCGGGGGCTCATTTCGCTGGCGTCAGCTCGGAGCCAGTGGAAAAATGTCGCTCCCTTAGATAACATAAAGCTGTCGAGGCGAATACGTAAGCGGAATCGAGTGTCGCCTCCGCTGTCCATGTGTGGCAGTAGTAACGACCCATGACCCGAATCATAAGCAGATTTACAATTTCTCAGTATAGACACAGTCGTTTTGTTGTCGGATGATACGGAATTGGCTACAAAATTTTAAGACCCATATTAACCATCGTCGGATCGAGTTAATGATACCTGTATGACTATACTATACAGCTGTAACGTGTAGTCATTGACGACAATAGTCCCCAATTAACCAGTCACAGCATCACTTTGGTGCCATCAGCCGTTATAATGGCCCGGAATATCGGGGCAGAGATCAGACAGATCCATTTTGTTCGTGATCGGAAAGCGCAAATGGATGAAACATGAACATATTTCGAACAAAGGAAAAATGTTCGGAAAGATTTATTTGATGAAAAAATATAGACGTGAAGTTGGTGCAAACATACAAACTAAAGCTGATGATTTATTGGTTAGGAACTGATCTCTCAACCCAAAGGTACTTTACAATATCAGGCACATAAAGGTGGGAATCGCTTGCAATAGGTTCCCATTTAGATAAAGACACTTCAGTTTTTGACTACTGATAGTTGTATGACAAAAACGATTCCATGGTTTTGGTTTTGATTGACTTACAGTATTTCGTATGTGAACCATGTGAGGCTGCTAATAAAGTTAACTAATTATGAACATTAAGATCAAATCTTAAATGATTTAAACAAAACGCATCATTTTTGCAACTGATTTCAATTTGCTAATTTCATCGGTCATCATTCTATTTTTTTATTCACCAAACAGTTTTAACGCGAGCGATAAATTACGCCGAAGTTCATTAATCAAGAAAAATCCAGAAGTACCATTAGTTTATGTCACTATCAGTAACAACTTTTAGGTAGTTATTTAACTAGTTATTCCTCGAGCTCATTGTAAAGATAACCTTCAAGACCCTGATTAAAGTTATGATGATTTCTAGCGAAATCCGCATTTGTTACATACATTATGATAATATCAACAAACTTATAATGAAGTAAAGTAACACTACACTCGTGATGTAAAATGATTTAATTGATCAATTTCTCTGTTAGGTCATTGAGACGACGCATGTAGGTTTACGTTATGCAATAGAATATACTGCACATAATTACGTACCAAACAAAATATTTACCACGATATTGTTTTTATTAGATTTTAATTGCACAAAAATAACAAACAATTAGCAGTCTGGTTTCTGGAAATTGATTTATTTATTATTTATGTAATGCGCTGAACACTTACATAAAGCCAATGCACATTTAATTAAAAATGTTTAATTAGATTTGAAATATCGATTCAACGCGTTTATAACAGGCTAGTTAGATAACAAAATGTTCCAGAATACATAATACATGAAATACACGAAAAGCCATGTCAACATTCCAATTGTTATCTGGTCAATTGACGTCACTCCCAACAATGAAACGTCTGAAAATACCTATTGCTAGAATATTCATGAATTCAACTTATACATTTATCTTATTTATTCCTTCAGCTCTTGATAACTTACTGAAACAATGCAGTGACGGAATAATAGAAATCGTTGTCGTCTGAAACTGGAAGTAAGAAATACTTATGCGACTTCACAAAATAGGTGTAAAATTTGAGTTAAAACTACTGAGGCCGTTATATTTAACCCTTTTTTGGTTGTTGATAACAAAAACTTGACAGTTCAACGGAAAATGTTTCAAAAAACAAAGTTACAATGTTGCAAAAACTGAAATTTCGTGCACGCAACACGGAGAAAGCTGAAAGTGTAGTTGGACGATAAAAATAAAACTGAGTTACAACGGGTCCCCGCGCAGTCGTCGAGCGCGAGAAGTTTCTGCCGACTAAGTAATTGCCATTTACGGTGTCCGAGGCAACTTACTCGCTGACTCACCCTGCATCTTTCGAGGGTTATAAACCCCATTTTTATGTGGAACACCCTGTATTAGCTTTATTCTGTCCTTGACATCGTGAGGGTGTATGGGGGATTTTCATTACGTACAGTTCGACTTAGGATTTCTCTATCGTCAGAATGGGTATTATTGTAGATTTGCCACAGAATTGAAACGTCACGAAAAAAGTATGTGTTTAGTCTTTATTACTTTCTTTCAATATAAGGAATTTTCAAGTGTGACGAAACGAATCGACAGTAATCCGTCAGAATAACATTTCTGTAAAACTAGTTAGGTACTTTACGATAGGATTATTTTTTTGTATATTGTAGACTACAATGGTTTGAAGTACAATATTCTAGCAGAGTTGTTAGCATTGTTATCCATTGTCTACTCTATTTTCACACACCGATGAATCGATAACCCACTCGAGTTTTCCTTGTCATTTTCCTTACACGTTATGTACCTAGTTACTGCTAAATAAACAACGGTTATTGTTAACTAGATATGTAATACGTAATTGGTTCCAATGTACTGATTATTTAGCTTTATCATATTTTATTTGGTCGTGTCAGTAGATTCAGTCAGTTCTGTCAGTCAGAGAACTACAGTTATTCGTGTTGCTATAAATTACTCGGATACCTAAACATGCTCATTAAAGAAAAAACAAAATTAATTTCCACTTAAGATTGCTAATGCCTGTTCAGGTTTGTATAAGGCTAATGACGGCCATTTTGCATTATAAATTAGGGGCATTTATTAGGCATCCTTATAAAGCGCGGTAAGAAGTCGTGCATAAAAGGAATGTACAGTCCACCCACACGTGCGATCCGTGGGATATTTCGGTGCAACACGTACAAAAGGGAACATTCGCGCGCTGAAAATCGGGCAGCTTAAGCTGTCTGTAAGATCTTTTCAAACAAGTTGAATTTAAGCCTAGCGCCGCGGCCGCTAACACACCACTCCGCAAAAACAACCTGCCTCCACAATACTACAATAGGTGGCTGAGTTGCGCGGTTTCCTCACCCCCCGCCCCCCGGCCCTGACTCGCCACTTGTGTGACTCAGCAGCAGACTCCGGATCAAATTCGACATTGTGACTGAACCGAGTTTTACTGCCTTGTTTTTCATTCTTAGTTTTTGCCCATCGTGCAATGTTGGTTCTCGTCGCCACTAGGTGAGCTGAAAGCAATTTGACTAAAGAAAGTTCCTTTCTCCCGTCTATTATGTTACGACTGCGCGGTGTCGGTAGCAAGAACTTCGCCGAGTCAGACGGAATAGATTTGACTCTGCGAATTGTTGCGTAACGTTCAAATGGCGAGGAAATACATTAACAAACTTTTAGCATTCACATCTATCACAGCAAACACTTGCCGGCGTTTATGTAACTTTAATGTGTAACCAACTTTGCGCCGTATTGTATTGCTGAACTCAAAAACCAATTACGAGGGTAATATTCTATTAAGGAGGAGAATAAAAGGAATATCTACAAACCAAACATTGTTCCCTCAGAATTTCCACTTAAAACGTTAACAAAGAGCTCAAGAGGTGAATAACACCGTCGGAAACGCAGCCGCGCCGGTTTCCGATACAAAACGGAATCCAATTAGGTATCCCATCTCGCCGGCTTTCATTAACCGACCGAATAAGCGGAAACCGTAAAAAACCGAACCGGGAGAACTGGCTTTGCGAAAACAGCTTACATACAAGTCACCATTAAATACATTTAATGATCGCGCCGCGGTGTAAATGTTTAATACGAGTGCGCACCGTAAAACACCTATGGCGATAGACGGTTGCTAGGCGGAGGTAGGGCTGCCAGACCCAAAGACATTACACTTCCTGTAATGATTTATTATTAGTTGTAAACGTACAGAAGGCAAAACATATATTAATAATTCAGTTCAACAGATTACGATTACTTTAGATTGAAATTCTGAAGAAAAAGGTTTCTGCCATCTGGTAACCCTAAACGAAGAGCTCTCTGTACATAACTACCGACGTATATTTGAGTAGCGATTAGAAATCTCCGATACGAGCAGTCATAATGTGTGCAGCCTCCCAATGGACTGGCAAGACTTGTTAATTACTGAAATTCCATACGATCTGCTCAGGGAGATCTTAGTTAGAAGTTATTCGATCTCCACTGACAATTTTGAGATCTTTGCTACTGAAATGCCCTTAACAAAAGACCATCTTAGGCCAAGTTGCATTGCCAAATGTGTAAGAATCACTGGACAGTTTAAAAAGATGAATCACTTTAACAACCTTGATGTGGTTCAGAGCTGTTTGTGTAAGTTAAACTTGGCACCCATTTTAAGTGTGACTGAATACAAGAGCTTGGCACTTGCTCCGATTAAGCGCCTTTGATGTTCCCTTTTTATTGTCTACCATTGAAAATAATTATTTCGACACCATTTGGTTAGTAGTGAGTGTCCTTGTCTTTTCTTTTGGCTCAACTACTAACTAAAGGACTGGAACCCTTAAAATGTAACTTACAGTTTACTTATTAACTACTGTAATCAAATAAAAACTATCTGAGCGTTTCTATTTCCATCCCTTATCCTCAGAATTTCTCGATTCCACATTGCGCAGTTCACCGACTGTTTACGCTGTTGTAACAATATAATTATGTCAACATTTTACGAATAGGAAAAAACATATTTGCTCATTAGCAAACGTTTACGAATATTCCCACAATTTATTTAAAACCTAACGCTGTTGCCACCTCGATTACGCATAAACGGAAAGGTCTAACGTTTATTGAGTCATAATAGCTCGCCTCGTAGCGCGGCTCAATAACAATATGACAGGCTACTTCACATGTTTTTAACTGAGAACATCCATTATATTGTTGGTGCATAAATGCACAATCACACGAGAACAGTATAACTGATGATTATCGATTGCAATCCCTTGAATTTACCTGCAACTTAATACCTACCACTGATATCAGATATCTCATTATTGTTATATTACAATGAAATGCAATTAGAATGTAATTCCATCAACAGTTTCGTTTTATAGATTGTAATCTTTGCAAGGTTAGTCGTTGTTAGGTTAATCTTTTAAAGGTTTTCAATTAATTTTAAGACCTTTGCTTGATTATTTTGATATTACCTACAATGTAGAAGCTTAAAAGCGCATTTTCTTTGTCTTGACGTAGACAAATAAGTTTTCAATCCAAAATCTGTGTTCACCACATGTTTTGCAAAAATCCGTGAATAGATGCGCCATTTTTATTTTTAAATCTGAAGTAGCAATGCGCTAACACAACACGCCTCCGCGTTGTGTCTGGTAAACTATTTTCAGTTTACTGATATGCAATTAAGATACTCTTTACAGTAACAAATTAAAAAAGAAATATGTAAAATCCTTATTGGGTGATCTAAGAAAAGAGAAATAACGTAGTAAATTAAGAAAATTTTAACGCGGATATTATAGTTCCGGCCATAAATAAGAAAGAAAACTATTTTAATAGTTTTACTTGTTCTTTTTATTACAATAATTTATGAACTCCTAGCTTTTTATTACACATAAAAAGTTACAATACAAAGAATCGTAATCAAAACGGACGTGATACAATATCATATTTGTAGATTATAATAACTTGGCAATACGATTATAAACAAAATACGTGACTGGTTATTAAATCTAAATTACGATGAGACGGAGAAAATTCTCCAATATCCTACATAAAACAAACCTTTGCATGCACGCACACACATATACTTACCTCACACATACTTGATCGATTCTCTGTAAGCTCGTAATCGGCTGTCCCGACCGATTTTTTCAAAAAGTAATTAAAATATTTTTAAAAAACACACTCGTAATGAAACTTTATACCCTAAACTTTACGGGCCCTTTGTTTTTAGAACCATAACTATTTTTAGTTTTTTTCTAGACTCGATTGAAGCCCGAAAAATACAGTCCCCTGGCTGTCCCCATCACTTCATTTCCGCCTAGAAATGAGATTTACAAAGAAAATATTGAAACTACATACATCTGGCAGCTCATAGCATAAAGAATAATAATGAAATTATATTATTTTCGTAAAACAAGCTCTCATTACCATTTTATTTATTTAGTAAACTCCTGTAAACTTTGTCCCCAGAATTTTAATACAGTCCCCTGCCAAAAATTTAAATTCATAATATAAAAAAACTATAATAGTTACGATGTTTTTTTTGAGTGAAATGAAATGCAATTGCTATAAAAAAGGCAACCTCGCCGAATGCGGCGTTGAGATGCCTATTTTTTTAGTGTCAGAGCGTTATTTGTGAGGTGAACACGCGCTTGAATCGCCACCACACACAGTCCTCTGGTAAGTCATAATATGCATGTTAATTACTTAATAATCTCCAAATAAAGTATACATTGATATATTATTTATGTCTCAATTGATCGGTAGATTCTTAAAACACTATTTAACATCATTTTCGTAAATATTGTGAAATCTAGCCGAAATACACAGTCCCCTGGCAACAGTCCTCTGCCTGAAATTGCACTAATATGTGCATCAGGTCGCAAGTATTTTTTCCTGGTCCATCCTCGGCTTTTCAAATAAATATAAAACACTAACAATGAGGCAGCAAGGTTCTGCAGTAGAGGCCATGTACCGGAAAACGCAGCGAGAGACAAGCGACACCGAGCCACCTTGTGGGTGGACCGACGACCTCATACAGGTAGCAGGAAGGCGTTGGATGCAGGCCGCTCTACCTACTGTGCGTTGTGAAAGTCATTGGGGAAGGGCGGGAGGCCTATGTTCAGCAGTGGACGTCCAATGCTAAATAAATAATAAAATAAATAAATCATTTATTTCCCCTCACAAACTTAGGTTAAATTACATTTGGTAAAAAAAATATACATTACGCTATAGGTACTTAATACTAAGTTTGTGTGGGACTGGTGCCTGAAATAGGTTTTGTTTAAAACCTGTTCTACAGGTCACCAGGCCCCCACCCGTGGAATATTATATGGTAGTATAGCAGTAAGACCCTTAAGTGCGATAGTTTGCGAAAACAAATTGATGTTTGCCTGTTACTTTACACATCTATTCGAAAAGCCATAGGACGAATTTGTTGTTACTTGACAGTATTATTATAAAGATAACAGAACAGCTTAATGTAATATGCTCTAATACTAATTATTAAATATATAATACTAATAATACGCGGGCAGTGCCGCAAGAAAAAGCTGGTAACAAAAATAAATTAAAAATGCATGCGGTAACAAAAATTAAATGAATGAGTGTGAAAATATGACTGTGAGTGTGAAAGTGTGAGTGTGCTAGTGGATGTGTAAGTGTAGCCTGTTTGGTCGTGTATGTGTTGTGTATGTGAATGAGGGAAAGACTTATATGAGTTATGGAAGGAAAAGATGGAAGCGCGTGTCTGTACACTCGGGCGAATAAGGATGTGAAGGTGAAATTTACCTAAAGCATTTACACACAAATACCTATTATAAATGCGTAAGTTTGAATGGATGTCCGGATGTTTGTTACTTTTTCACGCAAAAACTAATGAACTAATTTTGGTGAAACCTTACAGTATTATCTATACTAATATTATAAATGCGAAAGTAACTCTGTCTGAATGTCTGTATGTCTTTCTTTCACGCCCAAAACAATGAACCGATCTTGACGAAATCCGGCATAGAGACAGTTTAAGTCCCGGGAAAGAACATAGGACAGTTACTATCCCAGTTTTTGAAACAGGGACGCGCGCGACAATTTCTGTGACAGACAAAACTCGACGCGGGCGAAGCCGCGGGCGGAACGAATAACATAACATAAAGGCTATAATTTATGGTGATCTGTGACAAACCAAGTTTCACGCGGTTGAGACCGCGGGCAAAAACTAGTATTTGATACTCCTAGATAAGCGGATGAAGAATTTTTTCAGTATCCTCATAGTCTAATGTATTGAGGTACTTTATGACCAGTTTTTTGCAGCTAGACTTGGGGAGCGGATAAATGTCAAGTTTACCGTTTATTTTGTTGTATAAGTAAGGGCCGAGGAAGCAGAAGAATTTATGTGAGAAGGAGGTATTTAGCTTCGAAGGTGGACAAACTTTATCTTTTCGCCGCTTACCCTTTAGTAGCTCGGGGTCATACTCTGTCTGGGTGTGTTTTTTTAAGATGATATTGAGAATGAAAGTTTTCCTAACTGTGAGTACGTTCCAGTTCTTGTAAAGTTCTACGGTAGGATAACGGAAGGGTAACCCAGCTGCCACCTTAAGAAGGGCACGTTGAGCCCTTTCGAGACCCAATATATGAGACTTGGCAGCACCACCCCATGCTGAGACACAGTATTCTAATAAAGAATGTCCTAGTGCACAATAAACTGCCCTTATAACACCTCGGCTAGCCACGTTTTTTAAAGTTTTGAAGACGTAAATAAGCTTACGTAGCCTTGAAGTAAGGGTGTCAATATGAGACTTAAAGGCAAGAGTTTGGTCTATTATGACTCCGAGGTATCTCATGGACTCCGTACGCTGTACCACTGGGCAGAGACACTGCGCTACTGGAGGTTGTGGGCTGCAACCATGGGCTGTAATTGAGAATACTTGCGAAGGAAGAAGGCTGGATCTGAACGCAAATGCTACATATTTCGTCTTAGTGACATTCAGTGTGAGTAGGTTGTGCCTCAGCCAATTATTTACCCCGTCAAATCCCATTTGAGCGTTGTTAAAGGTGTCATCCCAGGAGTCTCCGCTGAAAAATAGGGCTGTGTCGTCAGCAAAAGTAAAGACACTACCCCCGTTGAGTTGCTGTGCTGAAATGATGTTGATGACTAACAATGAAAAGTGTCAGCTGCTTTTGCAACAGTGGTTCTTGTGAGCATTATAATGGAAAATATTTAATCTGCTGAACCTGAATTGACCACAAATTCCCCCAAAGATTTGATGATGAAATAGCAGGAACGGGTGGTACTCGGAATTCTGTGCCTCAGAGATTAAGGTTAATTTTTGATATGAATGTTTATTAAGGAAAGTTGTTATTTCTGTTAATTTTTTATAAAGACATTTTGTTTACTATTGATTTGCTATAAAATAATAAATAATTGATCAATTTAAAATGACTTTTTCTTAAAGTATAACAGTCCTCTGTCTCAATTAACAGTCCCCTGTCATGATTTCTTGGAAAATCGCTAATAACTCGGAAAATATTAATAACTTCAGTGGGACTCCTTATCTAACTAAAATAATAGTCAATTTTCTTTGAAATGGATCACGGTTTTTTGGAAAATGTTAAAAATAATTGCCAGGACAGCATTTGTATGGGACCTGTACGAGCTTACAGAGAAATGCCCGTAAACAAACATTAAACCTACTTTTTTTTAATTTAATTTAATTAGATTGTTTTGTTCTTTTCCTGTTAAAATAATTATGATACAGATCCTCGGGAGGAAGGCGCAGGCAGCTGTGACACAGTTTATACTAGTACGGCTGCCGACGTAACCTAACCCAATAGTTCACTTGAATTGTAATCTCTAAATAGGTTAAGACTTACTGTAATTTTGGAGCGAATAAATATTATTATTATTATTTATTATTAATAAAAGCAAGTAACGTATAACACGACCTTGTAAGTTATATCCACGTTCTGAGGGCAGGGCAAGGTCACATCGGAATTTTAGATATCAGAAACCCTCTGGGGCATAGACATGTCCCTCCCAAATTCTTGGGAAAGCCATACCTTCCTTTGTGTTAAAATTACATTACTTTGTTGGCGACGAGTTTAAGTGGGGCGGCTACTTATGCACGCGTTTTGTGTTTCGTCGTATTAGATATGAATTAATTTTCTTTTGGAACTGAACACCAATCGGATTACTTCGGAAATATAATATTGCAAATGTGTACTTTAAAATAACCTTTTAATGCGAAGGGCAATAGAATTCAAGCTTAAGCGAAGGTTATAAATGTATAGATCAAGTTACAGCTATTTCTGCTTTATACAGTGCTTAAGAAGAAACTGTTCTCATCTCCAGCTTTATTGAGACTATCCCAGATAGAGAAATAATAACACCGATTACCTCTAGCCTTTCCAGGCTCTCGAGTTATTGGTAGATGCCATTACAAGATACAATGCGTTATTATACCTCGACTATAACGATTAATCGATATCTCGGATCGGTTTTAGAGCGGTCGTTCCGTTTTAATGTTTCCTTTCGTCTCTCGAGATTAAATATAGTCGAGTGAATCGATACGACAGCGTTTCGACAATAATACACGAAGCTCGTTGGTTAATTACAATTTTAATGGGTCGGTCAGTGCGCGAGGTGCCCGCTGGGCCCGGTGGGAGGGGGTGGGGGCAATAACAGCACAATGGAGTCGTACCTAACTCAAATTATATCTCTGTTAATGCCATTGAACCGAACGGTGATTCGAGTGAACAGTATTTATTTATCGGACTGTTTTCATGAGCGGTTCGATCATCGATTATGTATTTTAAACGTTTGTTCGAAGAATAAGTTGTTTCTGATTGACACGAGCGAGTGATAAGTACACATTACGTGCACGTTTCAACGGAAGTTCAGGAGCATAATTAATAAGCCAGTGTCACGCGAACATGAAATTGTGTTCATCGATCATCAAATGAAAGTGGACAGAAAAACTACGAAATTAATTTTACAATTTGTTTTACTAATTGGCGAGTTTAACAGTTCGGCTTTTTACATCATTATGCATTAGTTGAAAATAGGTGCAATTCTTAACAAAATAAATACCTGAACATACAATTATGTATTTGCGACGTTATGGCACGCGTCATTATGCGATGTAATAATAATAACAGTATTTTCAACACGCCTAAAAACGTTGCGAATATATCGCGGTTATCAATGTCACAGGGAACGTATTACATTTTACATCCCATAGGGAAAACCCGTCGCACGCGCCCGACATCCGAGCATAACTTGTGATTGGAGTGAGCCCGCGTATCGTATTAAAATGAAACGTTATTTTTGGGACGTTTTCCTTAGATAAATCCCGTATGTATCGTACAAATTCATTTTTTCTTCGACACACACGTCTTGTAACAGCAGTCAACATGTACACCATTTAATTTTACCTAAATGTGTCTTAGTTTAGCTTTCTTTTAATAACAAAATTGATATTATTAGGATGGTTTTATCTAAAAATTATGAGCCTATTTTGAACTTTTTGAAATATCATGTGTTTAACTCAGTACAAAGTTCAACCAAAAAATAACCGTTTACCGTCCTACTAAATACAACATACATTTAAACAAAAAAAACCGCTCCACGCGAGACAAATTTGCGATTTGAACGAACCAGCCTTCGGTTCCGAAAATGTCGTCGGTGTCATGACCGCCGTCGATTATGCGCATACATTACTAGGCTTGGCTCGGAGGCCGTGGAAAGTATATGTCGTCTTTAGAAAGTTACGGACTGCGTGTGGATATTGTAAGCGGAAGGCACTCGGCGAAGTTCTTAAACTGAAACGGTAATAAAAGATTGCGAATGCTTCCACTAAATAAGTCCACTTCATAAGTGCCACTTGTGGTCTAAACTGAATAAATATTTTTGATTTAGTTTTTTTTTTAAATCCGCTGTCACTCGAATCAAATTAAAATTATTTTAATTTAACTCTAACAGGCCGATGACAGACAAATATAATAAATAGTAATCGTCTTGTTCCTTTTACGACTAAAATTATGTAATGAGATTTACAGCTAACTGTTCTAAAATAAAATTAATTGTTAGAACTTTCCAGCCATTTATAAAATTTCTGGCGAATTGGCGAGCTTCATTTAAATAAGTTTTATTAACGCTTCCAAGTTTCAACACTAAATTTATCCACGTCATAAAGTTCCAACGAAACTCGTTTGAAACTTGTCACATCAACCGAATCGAACTGACAAAAAATGGTCTAGATCCAGGTCAAAAGACGAGCATGACTCACGGCGGCGCTCGAGTTGAGTGACGTCATCGCTGGAAAGGTAGCCTTCGCCGAAGCAATCATGGATACGGTGGGTGAGTGGGATCCTACATCAATTACTCACACGCATACGAAAAGACGAGCGATATGAGGAAATGCCATATTAAAGACAAATGACTACAGTACACATTTCTTTACTGTCGGGCGACGTCATCTTGTCTCCAGTTATGGTGACTCAAAACCTCAAAATATTTCAAGTCAAATAGTACGAGAGCCCACGACCAAAACCATGTCTCATAGCAATACGGCAAAAACCCTATAAAATCGTTAGATTGTATGATTCTGAACCCGACTAGGTGTGTAGTAACGGTCGAAAGTGTAGCAACTGCGTGGGAGGCCATTTCTGCTGTGTCAAAAAAAAAAGACAGTCGGTATTATAGCAATACGTCTGATAGTGAAAATGTACATAGATTTTATAATTGTATTACGAAAAAGTTTGTTTTCAGACATTTTGCGCGTAGCATATAGCCTGTGCGCATTTTTGAAAATGTCAACAAATTTAGCCGACCTGTATCATAGCAATACGGATAATATTTTTTTTCACCTTTTCGTATTGCTGCCATGATTACCAAAAACCTGTTTTCAGACACTTTAAGTGTATCAAAAAGTTGTATGATAGAGAAGGTGCTACACTTAATTTGTCTGATATAAATTTTTTGCACATGTGGACAACTTATTTTATCATGTCCAACAATTTTCAGACATATTGCTATGATACCGATCGGTAAAATTTGTTAACATTTTCAAAACGGTCTCAAAATTTAATGTGTTCACATTTCCGTCTGAAAATTGTTTTGTTCGCATCAAATAACCAAAATTTACTAATAAAAAAGATTTTCAGACGTATTGCTATGATACATTTTTTTTGTCTCATTTTTAATTTTTTTAAGTGATTTTACGGGTTTGCGCTACACCACTAACGTCTGAAAATAATGTTTCCGGTATCTCAGAACTATCATTCAACTACAGTCTGCAAATCAGACATATTGCTATGATGCAGTTCGGTAAAATTCTTTGACAATTTTGAAAATTCGGTCAGATCAAACGCTACGCGGAAAATGTCTGATATTGGTATTTTCGAGTTCAGGATAATCGTATCTATCGATTTGATGCGGTTTTGGCCGTATTGCTATGAGACAAAAATTTTGGTCGTGGGCTCTCGTACTAAAAGGAAAAGTGACCTTTAAACATGCAATGTTTTCTTGAATTAATTGGAGAGTGCTAAGCCTATTAGCCACAAAATACATTTATTACAAGCACTCCAATTTATTCACGAATTTGCTCACGACATGTCACATTCGCAAAATTATCAAGACGAATGTGTCTGTTCATTTTAGGTAGCTTCTAATACATAAATATTATTAAATATCAAGCCAGACTTTATAATGTTATTCTTGGAAGTTAGTTGGCTGTCATGTTGATTACCAACATGTAGACTCGAATGTAGACATTACACGCGATTTAAAACTTTAACTGTAAGTTCTGCTGAGCTTGTAGACTTTATTGAATTTTCAACGACTAAATTAGATCGTCTTAAAAAGTTACTTACATCGCAAAAATGGCGAAACCAGACTGTATAAGCGAATTACACGCCACGTGGGGTTACGATTATGATATTATTACAACACACAGAGCAGTTTAAGAAAATAACCCGTCTTGAGAACCGAGAAAAACCCACTCAATGTTGCTGAAGTGATTCTATACATTTCTGTAAACATTGCTAATGGCATCGTCAATACCGAGTTCAATACTCCACGTGGCCTTAAAAAACACCAAGCATTATGTTAGTTATAAAAAATAACTTAATATCGAACAACAAAAAACGATCGCGGCATCCTTAAAACGGCGAGTTGTGCATCGAAGCAGCTTTAGTTGTGAACTTTATACAGGATGTATTGTTTTATACTTTGCAAAATTAATAACTTTTCTTATTGGATTGATTAATTTCGATACGCGAAAGTCAAATGACTTTCGTCTAAAATAAACTCATCTAATTATTGTTTGTTTGAACGAATTGTGTGTTTCGTAATTACGTGTCGTAGTGTGCGAGTTATTTTCGAATTGCGTTAATTTCGAAGTGGTTAATTACTTTAGCGATAAACGTTACGTGCAATAAGTAATAATAATGTTCCTAACATTTATTGCAGAATTTATTTCCAGTGGCCACCCTGTAAAGCGCAATCGATAGCCGATCGACGGGCAGGCCGGTTACGTGCGAGCGTGTGTGTAACCGTGTATACGCGAACGGATGTGGTCCGCACACTCCGCTAGGGCTACCTGTAGTGATGCAAGAGATTCAGCCTTTTTATAGACTTTACAATAGGACTCGACATATTTTTAACGCCTTACGATAAGTTCTTGTCTTTTGACCCAAGTATAATTAGCGTCGTAAGACCCAATTTGTTTTTAACTTGTATAGTTAAAACATAAATAACTTGTTTCGGTAGTCATAATACGGCCTGCTAATAATACAACCATAATCATTATGGACGTTAAGTACTCTTATTTTTAGTGCAGAAATACTTGTTTGTAAGATACAAAACACGTATTTTTTATGATAGAGTCATTCATAAACGAGTCGTCAAGCTTTCAAATTTTATTATAAAATCTCAAACTAGCTTTCAATTTACTTTGTAGTCGACTCTTAAAAACTAGGTCTTTTAAGAGTCCATTTAACCGAGTCTCTAGCATCACTAGCTCTGCCTACCAGTTGTCGCGACGATCATTATCAACCGCACTTAACTTTTTTACATTTGTAATTATCAGATGCGAGAACCTCGCCTATGTTCACATCTAATGAATATGATAATTTTAAAATATATACGATAAAAATAGACGGGGGTGTCAATTTATTCAAATTACCCGTTGTTATAAAACGATCCATCAACATTTGCCATTTATTGGCAGATGGAATTTCTTAAAGACTTTTCAATGCATTCGATTGTCTTGTCGTGTAGGCGAATATAATTAAAAATGTAAATAAATAGATAACGAGCAATTTAATTACATAACCTATTCAGCTAATAATATGTCTGAAAGTTTCCATTCTACATAAAAGGTAATGTTGATTTTAAAAACACGTAGGTAATACGAATAACAATCCGGCACAGATGGAAAATTACGGTTTAACATCGTGTCGTAGTAAACGTTATAATGCCAGCCATTTGCAATCGCATGGAACTATGTCTGGGAAAAGTAGTGTGGTTAGTACGGTCCGCTGGGCGCGCAAAAACGTGTGACGTAAAAATTTTAATGAGCTAGCGTGATTGCAGCCAATATACATAAGCAAAGACATACAGAATACGAGATTTGATTTAGTGTATAAGTATTTGGTCCGCATTATAAATCACAGAACTGAATATGCGCTTGAGATTTAATACCTACCTACGAGCTTTATGAATGTAATACTTGGGAGTTGCGATTTATCTCAGAAGTTCAACGAAGAAAACCGCACGGAGTTTCATACAAGGCAGTATAAATACTCTAACTAGGGATTGGATACCGCAAGAAAAACGCAACATTAATTAGACATCAAAAACCATGCAGCACGTCTGCGTGCTTCCCTATAATTTCCTTCAAAACCCAGCCTTAAAGATGTGAGAATATAACACATATTACGTCACATTGCACCAGCGCTGACGACTTTTAATTAAAACGGCGCGGTTATAAAAACTAACGTGTTATTTTGCTAATTGGCACCCCTACGCAGTCCGAGTCACCTAGCGCACGTATACGTACCTAGCTAGAGTATCACTAGCGTGCAGTCGGCTGCAATAGTCGTTTCCTTATTTTTATTTATCCCTCGTTAGGGTAACATTCGATAACGAACACGGCCAGTTGTCTTGTCGCTACATAAAGATAAGAGCCACGTAATTGCGTTGATTTGATACATCAAAATTATGATAATTGCGCCTATTAAACATTTAAGATTTGGTTGAGTTACCCAGTTCTTAAACAACGGTTATAACTTTTTAAAATCAATATGTAATCAGTTTTGTAGCGAGTTTACAGTTACCTAAACAACGGTTTAAATTAAACCAATGTTTTTAATTAAAGTCTTAGCGACTTTTCTAGCCAAGTGTACATTGTCTTGATATAGCTACAAGCATAACGAAGATAGGTCGAGGCGATCCGACGCCGTCTCTGTTTACGGCAAACAGCGGTCTCTATGTGAACGTGTATAGCTAGCTGTATGTGTGTATCAGTGAAACAGTTACGGCATAAAGTTCCGCGTATAAAGGACTTTCAGAATTGCGCGTTGGTTTTAAAGTCGAGAAGAAAGTTTGCCTACGCTGATTAAAGGCACAATACGTAATTTGTTTTCTAGCTCTAATCTGTACTTCAAATAAAGGTTCCAATAATTTAACAGCTACTTTAATAAGTTCAGGAACTTCGTAGTTTATTTTATTAGGCTTTTGATTTGAGAACTCAATAGTCGATTGATAGATAAGTAAAAATGCAGATCATGATGAGTTGCATTTTATGGAAATTGAAACATGACTGTCATAAGAATTAAAAAAGTCTTTCTCAAAGTCAAACCTCTTCTGGAGTCATTATTGATCAAGTTGAAGATATTATTTTGACCAATAATAGTTTACGGATAACTTGGTTTGTAAGGGCATACTTTCTTCACCTATCCTATCAGAAAAACTTAAATTTTATTTGCATTTTGATTATACAGAGTTGAGTAGGGATGCCATATAGTATAAAAGACGAATGGTGTTTGATTTGTTTCACAATTGACTTAGCTTTGTCTTCAATGTTTGAAAAATTTTGTGCGGCAATTGAACAATAAAATTTTACTTTGTTGAAAAACATTTGACCAAAAGCAATAAATTCTTTGGTATACTAAGTTACAGTCTCGCTTGGATTTATTACAAAAGTTAATTCATAAGAGTTTTCCCTTTGAAGTGAAATCTGACAAACAAATTTCAACATGATTTCATTTGTTTTATCAAACTTAATTAACAACAAACATTGTACAAGTTGGCTCAAACAAAATTGAAAGCCAGAAAGAATTCTTTAGTAAACTTGTACAGAAGGAAAATAGGTGAATAATGAAAGACAAAACTTTCAAACAAAATCCATTCAAAGTTAGTTGAGGGGAAAGTCAATACTAACTAATTTAACTTGTAAGATGAACAATGGGTTTCTGAAAAGCATAGTTACAATGACTTTTTCTCAAATTTGAAGACATTAATCGAATAGTAATAAAGTGGACTTTCTATAAAGTAAATAATCCAGATATTAGGTACAATTAAACTTACAGGTGTTTCTAGGCCAACCGAAGCCACATCACACAATTTCTTATGAGTTGTTCCCCAAATCTAGGTTATAATCTACAAAAGTTTTATGGACCGGCAAAAACTAAATTACCGACCGCTTAACCATAAAAAGACTTTACCTTCAACAAGATCTTAGCAACAACACTGTACTTGTTCGTCTGGTAGCCACTTGCACTCACATAATCCTAGCAACACACCGAAATCACATTCAGGCAATCAAAAGTAGGTCAGTTGGAGTCAGTTTTGCCGCCTATTAGACAAAAACTTCACATAGAGCCTTCTAGAAAGTCAATTCACAACCAACACGTTTCTTACGCGCCCAACTTGTGACGCGTCGGCGTCGCTGCCGCGAGAATAATGTCGTCGGCCGTCAGCCATCGCCACAGCAATCACCGCGCCGCGCTAAGAGCCGCTTACATGACGCTACCACATTTTCGCAAATTACACTCACTCAGACACTTTTACACCAACTAAAATGCTATCCCGCGCTCAATCTTCATCTTAACCTCATTTTATACATAAATACAAATAGAAACTCACCGTAAATAAGCCGAATCCAACAACAAAGAGTCACCAGCCACGCGCTCCAATTATAGGGCACTCACAAATCACGAAAGCACAAGGTATTGCAGCAAAATTACTTCACAGAAGAGTCGAAATCGTCCACAGTCAGCTTCAAAAGTCTATTGAACAAAGTTTATAGTTTTTCGTGACAATAATCACTAAACCGACAAAGTAAACCCTGAAGCACCGCCAGCTACGTACAAAATGGCGGATTTGCGTAACGAAAGTGACGCGCTAAGCTGACGCGCCGCAAACGCATGGACAAATTTTCTTGTCTATGCCCGATCAGTTCAGAAACCGAGTTCGTAAAATCTCAGACTAAGGATAAAATCGTAAAATACATTGACAATATAAAAGGACAATGGGCAAAATGGTACCCGGCTCCAATAGATATGTGTCTAGTATCGTTTGAAAGGTCTTACCAAGATGAAAAACTTTTACTATGACCACCAGCCTCAGATCTGGTTGTGTACGAAGATATACATACTTTTTTGCAGAATGGTACCCGGCTCCAATAGTTATGTTTGTCGTGTCATTTGAAAGGTCTTACCAAGACGAACAACATTTACTATGGCCACCAGCCTCAGATCTGGTTGCGTTCGAAGATAAAGATACTTTTTGTGTAACCTAAGTAAGTATCATACAGTATGAAGGGGGACGCGCTCGGGGCAGGGCACCGACGAGATGGTCGGACGCGGTGAGGAAGACGGTGGGCGGGAGTTTGCATCGTGCGGTCCACACAGCTTATGACCGCAGTCTGTGGAGGAACACTATCTGTGGTCGCGATCCTCATCAGTGAGGGACCGAGGAAGAAGAAGAAGAAGTATCATACGTGTCCATCGTATGGTACTTAGGTTATGCGAGGCAGGAAGGGTTTACTGCTCCAGCATCCTTCCTTAACTCTATAATTATTGATGGGGATAATTGTGAAATTAATATTTTTATTCAAAGAAGTACTACCCCCTTATTAATAAAAAGTTACACCTAGGAAGAACCTTGGACACAGAATAAGTAATAGTACAGGTACAGAAGGATTACTCCGCAAGACGATTTAAATAAATGCGAGTCTTGCTACGACGCGATACAGTGGAATTCAGCTCGCACAGCACTACGTACCTACAATTTTATTCACCTACAAGTTTTGTCTCTTTCTATCGCGTGCCTCTGAACTCTTCTTACGCTGTTAGGGTTGCTGTCTAGTGAAAAAATAATTAATCTACTTATTTCTAATGAGGTACGTATGTAGGTAAATATGCATTCATTATGGAAAACCTTGGGAGAGGCCTTTGTCCAGCAGTGGACGTCATTTGGCTGAAACGAACGAACGCATTCTGAGCAGTAGTCATAGTAGGTTAGGTTCCTAAACTATCCTAAGAATTATTGATTACCTACATGGCCAACATACCTTTCAGCATCTTTGGGAAGCGAAAAAAAAAGATAAATCCGGTCGATTTCTTTTCGAATTTAAACACCCGAACGCCGCACAATATTTCTTTCTCTTTATGTCCATTTTTAAATAATACTTCGATCATAGAATACTTTAACGCACGCCAGCGTCCTAACGGGCGCGCGCGTGACACTCGACTGATATAATACCCGCCGGCGGGGCGCTTCGCTGTAGGTAATTATCGGATGTACCGCGCGGAGTGAGCCAGGCCTGCCTTGGATTAAAATGACATTTCCATACCAAATGACAATTTAAGCCAGAGTTCAACTAGGGTGTAACGTTTATGAATAAAGGGGTTAAAGTTTTATTACTTCTTAAGGGTTTTATTATGAGTTGCTAAAGCGAATAAACCCACAATACCCAATAAGTCCACCCACAAGATGGACCGACGACCTCATAAAGGTAGCGGGAAGGCGCTGGATGCAGGCCGCCACCAACCGGCCATTGTGGAAATCATTGGGGGAGGCCTATGTTCAACTGGACGTCCTATGACTAAAATGATCATGATGATGATTATGAAAGCGAATAAAGGGCTAATAGCTTGGGTAGTTCATCGTAGGTATAATCCTTCCCTTTTCAATGCTTCTTTTAGTTATATTAATAGATTGTAGTCATAATACATACTCGTATACATGGAGGATTGTGTTATACTTTCATTATAATACTTAGTGGAATTACTGCTTTCAAAACGTGAATTAGAACTGGCCCCATAGCAGACATTTTCCTACATCTAAAGGCCTTTTAAAATATATATTGGTTATGGCTATTGGAGCGGGTACCACTTTCCATACATTTGTGCCCATCATCCTTTGTATTAACGTTAAAATAAAATTATTTGAGAACGAGATTTGATTGGACGCTGGCAAATAAATAAATAAATTGAAAAAAAAAAAAAAATAGTGAGAGAATTTAAAATAAATAAAATACTGCAACATGGACACACTGTAGTCGAGGCTTTGCATGGGTTACGCAAAACCTTGACTATCGCGGCTGCGCCGTATCAGCCATTCAATGATAGGGGGAGCCCCCATGGTACAGGAACTTCCAGTGCCGGATTAACAGCTTATTTTCCTTCTATTACTTACCTACTATTCATGCGGTCTGCCGTCTGCCCCGGGTGCCAAGCATCAGGGTGTGACAACCGAGTAACAACTCAGTCGCGCAAATTAGTTCTTTCCCATTGTCGTCAAAAATCATGGGGGCAATAGACCATTCTGGGTTGCCCTGGCTCCCCGCTACCCGCTATATATCCATCTTATGGAATGGGGGGAGGGGGGTGTCACCAACTCATGCTACGCTGTGCGCCCCTTTTGTCCGGCGAACTGGTCGATCGCCCAACCGCGCCCTACCCTAACACCGGCACCGCTACTGCCGCTACTGGTCCCTTCCCTTCCCAATAAAAACCGTCACGTTGCAGTTTAATTTCAATAAAGCATTTGAATAGCCAGTTATTAGTTATTAGTATCATAGCTCAAGAGCTAGTACCATCAACTATCATCTTAAAATCAGTAGCCCAACATCCTGGGGGGGCACCAGACCATATTATACAAGTAACAAGTACAGGAGAACTTTTCCTCCAGGTGGCATTACAAAATTCCATCCTGTTGTATATGCACATGGTGCATTTTATTTCTGGGGCCTGGGGCCCTCTTGGTTTAGGGGTCCGTGCCCGTCCCGTGGCATTTTATTATGTTTTAAGATGTTCTTGACTAACCTTTTTAGTTGTACGGATTTCTAAACGTTTGTGTCTATGGTATGAAGGGGACAACGTACGTTCTAAAACTACGTTATGCATGCATTTTAATACTTTCAAAAATTTATTGTGTTAAGTGCATGGACATTTTTCTGCGTTTTTTACACAATGATACAATTTTTTTAGTTAATTTATTGCCGCGGCAATAGTAAAATATTTTTTTCAATTTAATGATTTAAATTAAATTACAATAGTTTTAATTCCACTTTTGAACGAACGTTGAATATCCTTTCATTCTTCTTTCCAGTTTTCCACCATGTTGTATGATGTTTTTTCTCTTTCTCTCATGGTTCATAATACGTTGGGAAAGAAAGAAACAAAACATATTTACATCTGCCAGTAATGTAATTAATTTTTGCCATCGCATTATTTTGTGTGTGTATCTTTTCTGGATTGGTTTGTAATTTTAATTTATGGTAAAACAGTTAAAAGTTCTGTAAACTGCATTTAACTGCTTAAACTGGCTGATTTATCCAATAATTCAGTGACTGGGAGCTTATTTGACACTTTCACATACAACACCTTGCCAAGCTGTGGAATCAGCTGAGTTTGTTTTCATTTTAGGAATTTTTGTCACGAGTTGCTCCAGCACAAAATTCCCCCATCAGCTTATTATAGAAGCAACTGGAGGTATACGAATAAAAGAAAATGAACGAAATCAAGTCTCTGGAGCATGCTACTTTGAAGGTTTGTGAAAAAATATTTTCTTTGTGGCTAGTCCCAACCCAAGCAATGTGTAGTAACTGGGCAACAAGGTTGTTTATTTTTTGTTGCCCACTTCATTTGCATTACTTTTAATGCTAATAGATTCTCATAACCAAAATAAAGTAATCTAAGCTTAATTTGAATTTAAAATACTTCTTTTGTTTAGGTTTTTTGCTAGTATTTTTTCAACTTTGTAAGGTCCCATATGAGGTGTTCAACAAGCGGTACCGCAATGCACAGCGAGTCCTAGACGTGGAAGCTAGGCAGGTATCGAGTGCATGCTCCGAAATAGACAATGCCGTGAAGAACCAGAACGTCCCAACTGGAGAAATTGACTCACTGCTGGGAGGAATGGTATGTCATATTGTTAATGTATTGTAAGAAACGGAGCTAGGTAGTTTGTTTTTGTCCATAGTATTGTAATAATAAAAAAGCTGAAGACTGAAATGGCATATTAATTATTTTATTGCTATAGAATGATTAATGTATACTTGAGGAAAGTTCTGGTAAGCTACTAAGTTCAAGAAACAGTCCACAGATGACAGATCACATTTCAATGACTGTCAGTTAGGTATCCAATTTTTTTGTTAGAATCTTCTCTCAATGTGGCATATCATTTATTAAAATTATAGGATATATACTCTAACTAGTTTATTATTTATAACAGGTGGAAAAGTTAACAACGATGAAGCGTAAGGCATCTGAAGCGATAAACGAGGAACTGCAGGCAGCTTATGTGTGCAAGAAACGTCTAGAACATCTCAAAGAACATGCTAGTTCACTCTCTGAGACTAGCTCTCCTCAAGTCAGGGTAAGTAGTACAGGTGCTTGCTGGTAAAACCATTGCCAAGTTTACACTCCCATAATAGCTTTCTTGGTGTTAAAATGACTGTCTAATCATCTAATGTTCTGTATAGCTGTGTAGTGAGAGATAAGAATATGCACCAATAAGAAATTTAGTTTTCATACAATTTCTAGAAGTGAAGATTTTTTTATGCAAGGCAGATATTTGACTGCAATCACACCTGGTGTTAAGTGAGATGCAGTCTAAGATGGTACATATCGTCTGTAAGGCCCGGATTATAGTGTTCAGGAAAGACAGCAACAGGCAGCAAATTCCAGTCCCTAGCTGTTCCATTATAAAAAAGTTATCAAAACGCTTAGTGCGATGCATCCTTACTATCTTTTGGGTTTGTAACGGCAGTGGGGTTGTAACTGCACTTTTCTCTTTACGGCTAGCATGAAAAACTTTCCGAGTTCGAATCGTTTGCGTATTCGGATTGCCATCAATAGATTTAGTATGAAAACTACAACAGCGCCCTTGTGAACGTGTCGTAAAGTGAACTTAGTATGATAAATATCGCACGAAACTTATTTTGGAGAATCAAAACTGTCACGTCATCGTTTACTTCAAAGATTGAGGATCGAATTTTGTTGAATACGCAAATGATTCGAAGACGAAAGTTGTTCATGCTAGGGGTACGGATTATAGTGTTGAGAAAGACAGCATCAGGCAGCGAATTCCAGTCCCTAGTCCTGTTTGCATTATAAAAGAGTTATCGAAATGCTTAGTGCGGTGCGATGCAGCCTTACTACCTTATGTACTTTTCATTTCCCCTGTAATTTGAAGACGCCCAATATTCTTCACATTATAATCTCATCCACAGACGGCAATGAACCAGTGGCGCAAGGTGCGCCTGGACCGCATGTTGGTAGACTACTTCCTACGCAACGGGTACTACGAGTCCGCCGCCAAGCTGGCCGATGCCAGGGAACTGAGAGACCTCACTAATGTCGGTCAGTGCTCCATCATCATCAGCCATCAGCCAGTAGGCTATTTAATCAGTTCGATAGATACTCACCAATGTCGATTAGTAGTGCAACATCTTCAGTGGTAAATATGTTACAATTTGCCGCCAGTAGACTATTTACCTTGCCCAACGGATTAGCAAGCTGAAGTGGCAATGAGCAGGGCACATAGTACGCAGAACTGACGGCCGATGGGGCAGCAAGGTTCTGAAGAGGAGGCCGCGTACCGGAAAACGCAGCGTGGGACTTCCACCCACAAGGTGGACTGACATCATAAAGATAGCAGGAAAGCACTGGACGCAGGCCGCTACCAATCGATCAATATGGAAATCATTGGGGGAGGCCTATGTTCAGCTGTGGACGTCCTATGGCTGAAATGGTGATGATGATGATTCTCACATAGTGGGAAATTTTTCCTCAGCCTATTTACTTTAAATATTACTGCGGAAACAAGGTTAAAACGCACATGAGCGGAGCGTTCCTTCTCTTACTACGCAAGGTGCGCCTGCCGTCCTGCGATATGCGTCACGACATAATTTCATCTTCGATTTTAGACGACAAATGTATGGACTTCTCTAAAATCGATAAATGTCTACGATATAACAATACGTACTGTAGGCCTAAGATGCGCGCATCGACAATGACATGATATGATAAGACAATTTTCGATCACGTAGATAATTTTATCATTTTCCCTAACATGGGACCATCGATAGAAAAGTCTATCGACCGCTATCGCGTGATAACCGAATTGTTGCCATATTAAGAAAAAATTGCGTTATTATGTTGGCCAACCTTGAAATATTTTAGCTCATTCGTTCAATCTCGTTCATTTCTGCTACTAATTCGGCTAAAAACACATATCTTAAAGCAGTGAGAACGTCATTAAAAAAAAGTTATGTCAATTTTGTTGACATTACATGACTGCTTGATTGTATTTGTTTGTGTTTTTAAAATTGTATTTTTATGTTTCCAGTCTTATTTTTAATATTTCTAAAGTACGGAAAATATCAAACGAAGAGATAACCAAGTTAAAGAAAAACAATGAAGAATTCCTAATCATACCGATAGTAATAAAGAATGAAGTCTTCAAAATTAACAGAATAACCGAACTCCACTACCTACCCCATAATGCGAGGTTTACAGTAATTATTCAACTTACATGAAGCAGTCAGAAAGTTTATTGAGATTTGAGAAATAAAGTTACACTCATAAGTAGCAAAGTAAGTACCTAAAGTCTAAAATATTAGCTATACTCCGCAGATCTTGATTTTCATAAGTAACAGCACCGGAGAAAAGGAAAAATATCTTTATTCCTACAAATAAGCTTTCACCTTCTTTCCTATATTTATTTCACATAGTTCTTTCACCGTGTAATAATACTGTGATCAATATTTTGTATGTAAACTTAAAATACAAATAGGATTAAGTAAATGTTTCTATTTATGAACTGTTTATGTAATTGTTATATTTATAATTGTGTTTAAATAATATTCTTTCTTTTTTCAGACAGTGGATGAAGAAGTGTGGGATTATGAGTGATTATTTCATTCTAAAGCAGACATAATCAAGTCTTGCTCACTATCATGAAAATTTACAATAACAATCAGCAAGAAAAACTTCAAGGGTACTGGCTAGGCTAACCAATTAATGGAATTCTGTTTGTATTTGAAATTATAAATAGCTATTGTAAAACAAAAGTTTTCCAAATAAAGATTTTGTAAATAATGGTTGAATTATTTTGAAATTACACTGCAATAATGAATGTATTGCCTGCGTCCAGCGCCTTTCTGCTACCATTATGATGTCGTCGGTCCACCTTGTGGGTGGACGTCCCACGCTGCTTATTCCGGTACCCGGCCTCCACCCCAGAACCTTGCTGCCCCATCGGGCAACATGGAAAGCATTGGGGGAGGCCTAAGTTCAGCAGTGGACGTCCTATGGCTGAGATGATGATGAATTTATTATAATGGAATAAATTGTACAAGTTATCATCCTGTCACATTAAAGCCCTTAAAAAAGACCACATGGAGGAATTAGATTTATAGTAATGTGGAATGTATGTATGGTATCACCATCAAGTTATAAAATTAGTAAAATTCATTTATTCTCATTGTTGTTATAGCAAGTTTGATTACACATCCCACCCAATGCTAATTTCTGACAATGACCTTGCCACTGTTTGATCACATCACCACATTCCGCCCCATTTTCAATAATTTTACAAGATTATGTACAGATGACAGTAGGTACTTAAATCAAGCTAAACACTGTGGGGTATCTCACGACATTTGCAACTTAATATGTATTGTCTGATGTACTGTTGACTGCCTACCTAAGTAGGTAAGTAATGGTTATTTTACAAGGTAGGTAATGTAATAATTAATATGTGGGTGGGACTGTGGGAGCACTAAGATTTTGCAGCTAGCGATTATAAACTGTCGCAAGATTCGCCTCACACTGATAAACTCTTGAACTAGAACTCAATCTCCACCTAGAAGTAAAAGTATCACAAAGGTGCTAGATTCCTTTCTTTGAATTTTACTAGCCTCAAATTAGTCGTAAAATGTCATTTACCATTATAAATGATAAATAAATAGAGTTAAAGTAGCTTGCAAAAAAGTTAATCTCCTATCGTCTTGCTATCGTGGGCAAGGATCGAGGACGATAAAAACACCACATCCTATCCTATCGTGATGTCAAAATATGATATAGTTAGCGCTTCATGTTAGGGCTTGCCAGGTTTATCACAAAAAAAAAAAACAAATCTATCACTATCACATTTTGACAGATGACATGATAATTTTCGGGGTGCCATGTTAGCGCCGGTAGATAAAACGATATAGTGACGTCAAAATCGATATAACGCCGCGATAGCAGTTTATCACGGCGCGCATCTTAGCCCTGCTGGCATGCTGGTAGACTACTTCCTACGCAACGGGTATTCGGTCCGCCGCCAAGCTGGCCGATGCCAGGGAATTGAGGGACCTCACCAATGTCGGTCAGTGCACCATCATCATCCATCAGCCATCATATACTACACTAACTAATAGATATAGGACTCGGAGGCGATTACAATAGAGCAATACTGGTCACAGTGATACTAGGACTCCAATGAAGTAGAATCTATATAGCAGCCTTTGGGTTCGCCTTCGAATATAGGCCTCCTCTTCAACCCTCCACCGACTTCTGTCCCTGGCCACACGCATCCAGTTCACTCCAGCCAGTGGTAGAAGTGATTGGGAGCCGTAAATAGAGATGGGCAGGGCACATTGCACGGATGAACCAGGATCGCTGGGCCAGAAAGACCCTGGAATGGAGACCCCGCAACAACACCCGCGGCAGGGGAAGACAGCCTAAACGGTGGACAGACGACATCCGGCAACAGGCTGGATTGAAGTAGAATAGCCGATCAAAAAAATAAAATAAAAATAAGAAGTAATTTCAGACCTCCCTATCCCACTGGGCACTCTCCATATGAACCAGGGGGCCTCTGACTGCTCTAAAAACACAGTAACCCGTAAATCAATAAATACTATCTATCTATCTATAGCAGTCTTTGGATTCTCCTTCGAACATAGGCCTCCTCGTCAACCCTCCACCGACTTCTGTCCCTGGCCACACGCATCCAGTTCACTCCAGCCAGTGGTAGAAGTGATTGAGAGTCGTAAATAGAGATGGGCAGGGCACATTGCACGGATGAACCAGGATCACTGGGCCAGAAAGACCCTGGAATGGAGACCCCGCAACAACACCCGCGGCAGGGGAAGACAGCCTAAACGGTGGACAGACGACATCCGGCAACAGGCTGGATTGAAGTAGAATAGCCAAACAAAAAAAATAAATAAAAATAAGAAGTAATTTCAGACCTCCCTATCCCACTGGGCACTCTCCATATGAACCAGGGGGCCTCTGACTGCTCTAAAAAACACAGTGACCCGTCAATCAATTAATACTATCAGTTGTGCGTAATCACTGAAACGTTGTATAATTTTGCAATTTGTTCGAGTATAAAAGTGCTTTTGTGGGGATCCTGATGATGATTGGTTAATATTTGCACATCTTCTCTCCGTTCCGCCCCGCTTCTGTCTTCTCTGTTCCTTTCAAATGGACAAGCCTTTCTTACAACATTCATTTCTATTCAAAACAATGTATATTTTGTAGATATCTACTGCGCGGCGGCGGAGGTCGAAGCCGAGTTGCTGGCGCGTCGCACGGCGCGCGGCCTGCAGTGGTGCGCCGACAACAAGTCTAAACTACGCAAGTTCAACTCCACCATGGAGTTCAAGATACGCATCCAAGTACGTGTGGCATCTTATCTGGTTGTTAGAGATGTAATTTTGAAACGTTTTTAGACTTTAGTCTATGCTGTTGCTGTGTGTGTGTGTGTGTGTGTGTATCTTTTGTGACACACAAAGGGACTGTACTATACTGCGCAAGTTCAACTCTACCATGGAGTTCAAGATCCAGGTACGTGTGGCATCTTATGTTGTTTGTCGTAGGTGCCATTTTACAAAGTCTATGCTGGCAATACTGTATCTATCCTCTGTCACACAGAGGTGCAGGTTCAACTCCACCATGGAGTTCAAGATACGCATCCAGGTACGCCACACACCGTCTTATGACGTTGGCTTTAGGTGCTATATCGCCTGCAGTGGTGCGCCGACAACAAGTCTAAACTACGCAAGTTCAACTCCACCATGGAGTTCAAGATACGCATCCAGGTACGCCACACACCGTCTTATGACGTTGGCTTTAGGTGCTATATCGCCTGCAGTGGTGCGCCGACAACAAGTCTAAACTACGCAAGTCAGTGTTGGCACTAATCAATTAATTTTTTAATCAATTAATTAATTTGATTAATTTTAATCATGATTAAATTAATCCTGATTAAAATAATCATGATTAAAAAAGTAATCATAATCATGATTAATTTGTTAATCATTAATCAATAATCATTAATTTGATTAACTTGATTAACTTCTTAAATGTTCTATCGAAAACAATGTTAAAACATTGAATTCTAATATTAGATGTTTGGTTTTAGGCTACAATTCTATGACAGGTCATACCTAGATAAATATAAGGTAACCTAGACTGCCCCCCGCCCCCTTCCCTCGCTGAAACTTCCGGTGCAGTCTTCCGACCTCCCGTAGGAGGATATCAGTCCACTTCCCCTACCGTTCCAGCACTTACTTGCAAGCCCACACTCCCACCACCTGCCCCCCACCCCTAGCCTCCCCTGAAACTTCTGGTACGAACTCTCCTGCACCTCCCCAACACGCAAAACCTCCTAGCTTAGCAACCCCACCCTTCTATTGAATTGCCCACGCGTGGGCCTCCCCCCGAAACTTCTGGTACGAAGTCTCCTGCACCTCCCCAACACGCAAAACCTCCTAGTTTAGCAACCCCACCCTTCTATTGAATTGCCCACGCGTGGGCTTATCCCCGAAACTTCTGGTACGAAGTCTCCTGCACCTCCCCAACACGCAAAACTTCCTAGCTTAGCAACCCCACCCTTCTATTGAATTGCCCACGCGTGGCCCTCCCCCCGAAACTTCTGGTACGAACTCTCCTGCACCTCCCCTACACGCAAAACCTCCTAGCTTAGCAACCCCACCCTTCTATTGAATTGCCCACGCGTGGGCCTCCCCCCGAAACTTCTGTTACGAACTCTCCTGCACCTCCCCAGCACGCAAAACCTCCTAGTTTAGCAACCCCACCCTTCTATTGAATTGCCCACGCGTGGGCTTCTCCCCGAAACTTCTGGTACGAAGTCTCCTGCACCTCCCCAACACGCAAAACTTCCTAGCTTAGCAACCCCACCCTTCTATTGAATTGCCCACGCGTGGGCTTCTCCCCGAAACTTCTGATACGAACTCTCCTGCACCTCCCCAACACGCAAAACCTCCTAGCTTAGCAACCCCACCCTTCTATTGAATTGCCCACGCGTGGGCCTCCCCCCGAAACTTCTGGTACGAACTCTCCTGCACCTCCCCAACACGCAAAACCTCCTAGCTTAGCAACCCCACCCTTCTATTGAATTGCCCACGCGTGGGCCTCCCCCCGAAACTTCTGTTACGAACTCTCCTGCACCTCCCCAGCACGCAAAACCTCCTAGTTTAGCAACCCCACCCTTCTATTGAATTGCCCACGCGTGGGCCTCCCCCCGAAACTTCTGTTACGAACTCTCCTGCACCTCCCCAACACACAAAACGTCCTAGTTTAGCAACCCCACCTTTCCGTTGAATTGCCCACGCTTGCGCCTACCTTGGGGGGGGGGGGGGTTGGGACTTCTCCCCTATCGTCAGCCAGCCCGCTTAACTTCTATCCTGACCCAATTTTGCTGGAGGATACCGGAAGAATAGAAGGAATTGTGAGAAACAAAACTAGTGCGATAAGTGTTTTGAGTAGTGAAAATTGACGCAGTTTTTTGGGAAAACGACAGTACAACTCCAGATCCCCCCTTTGCTAGATATTTTATAAGTCGCGGGTACCTTTTCATACACTCCCAACCCTTTTCTTATGAAAATAGTAGATAGTTAATCAAATAATCAAATTAACGATTAATGATTATGATTAATTAATCTTAATCAAAATTTTTGATTAATGATTAACTAATCATAATCAAAAAAATTTGATTATGATTTTAATCATTAATTTTTAATCATTAATCAGATTAACTTTTTGCCAACACTGACGCAAGTTCAACTCCACCATGGAGTTCAAGATACGCATCCAGGTACGCCACACACCGTCTTATGACGTTGGCTTTAGGTGCTATATCGCCTGCAGTGGTGCGCCGACAACAAGTCTAAACTACGCAAGTTCAACTCCACCATGGAGTTCAAGATACGCATCCAGGTACGCCACACACCGTCTTATGACGTTGGCATTAGGTGCCATTTTGCAACAAAATTGTAGGTAGTCTGTGCAAGCAACTGTATCTTCTGTCACATGCACAGGTATACAGGGTGGAAACGATAAGTGATCTCACTCGATTATATTTTTTAAACTATACAAGATATCGAAAAACTGGTTACTGATCCTGAAAGTGCTTCACGAGCTCTTTCTAACGGTATCAGTAATAGGTTACAGAATTAACAGGACCTATCCGAAAATTAAATGTTTTCAGCCTTCCTACAACAGGCCACAGTTCCAACTACTTTCTCTTGCTCTTATCAAATGGTGATTCTTTGCGATAGAACGAGACGATATGACCGGAAATGGGTAGCTGGAACTGTGTCCAAGAGGACGTCACTAAACGTAAACATTCAGACAACAACAAACATTCAAACAAGAACAACATAAGTTGTATACTAAAAACATGATTATTAAATTGCAGGAATTCATCGAACTAGTCCGCGAGGACAAACGATTGGAGGCGGTGCGCTACGCCAAGAAGCACTTCTCTACTTACGAGGAAGGCCAACTGGAGGACATTCAGCACTGCATGGGAATGCTCGCTTTCCCGAAAGACACAGGTTTGAGTCCTAAATGATATTTTTTTTTATAATTTTTCCTTTTCTAATCTGCTACTTGGCAATCTGTTTCCGTGAAACAATGATAATAATAATAATCTGTCTGATTCCAATCCGGTCCTTGAGGTGTTCAGTAAGAGACTAGTCCAGTGAGTTATCTCTTATTCTTTCACTGCGTATCTTTTCGCTAGGTTTTGAATGCTATGTCTCTTCAGTCTAGAAAAGTGGAGACTGCCAGTTCCTTGCAGTTGAGAGGTGAGTTCGTTTCTGTGACTATCCAGTCTCAGTTGGTAACTTTTTGTACTTTTCAATTTGCTGTTTCACTGTATCCATGTACATAATCTTGTTACTGACACAGGGAGGTATCTTAAAAATGCCTCTAATGGTTTTGCTCTGGAACCTTTCGAGTATTTCTATGTTGCTGTGACTTGCTGAGCCCCATAGTTGGATCCCGTAGGTCCAGATTGATCTAAATAAATAAAACCTTTTTATATGGGCACTTTTACAGAACCACAGAATTATTGGAAGGAGTACAAATGGACAGCGCAGTTCCGCTGGGAACTTAGTTTACTGGATGCAAGCGCAATGCTTATTAGAGAGAGCTTCGTTTTACAAGCACAGGTTTTACTGGTAGGAGCACAGATTTACTGGGAGAGGCATATGTCTACTGTGATATGCACAGGTCTCACTTTTAACAGCACAACTCCACCTCTTTCACAAATGTGCAGCCATTACCAGTCGCTGCTGGCGCAGTTCCGCTAGGAATAACATCATTTACTAAGAAACATACGCCCGTATTCACAAACATTACTATAAGGTCTCACAGTGCGCGTGCACGCACAGGGTGACACACGAACCAATCACAGAGCTCTATTCAACGCTGTGCGTTCGATTTGCTGCTTCACTTAAGCAAGCATCGTTTGTGAATATGGGCGATAAAGTTTTGATTGAGATAGGCACAGGTTAATTGGTAGGGGCACATGTTAACTGGCTAACTGTTTTCATTACTTAAGTTTACTGGGTGCAAGGATAGGCACAGGTTGTACTGTGTAAATTGTTTACTGGTAGGAACACAGGTATACTGGTAGGAGCACATGTTAATTGGTAGGTGCACAGATCAACTGTAAAGCCTTTCCAGATGTGCAGTCATACCAGTCGCTACAGTTAAAAACAAAGTTTAATAGGTGCAAGCGCAATGCTTATTAGACAGAGCTTAGTTTTACAGGCACAGGTTTTAATGGTAGGAGTACAGGTTAACTGGTCGACGACTACTGGAATAGGCGGCATATGTCTGGGTCTATTGGGACAGGTTTACTGTTAAGTTCACAGGTCTACTGTTAACAGTACAGGTCCACTATTAACAGCACAGGTTCACTTTTAAATGCACAGGCCCACTTTTAACAGCACGGATCCACTTTTCCTTTCCAGACGTGCAGCCCTACCAGTCGCTGCTAGCTGGCGCCTTTGGTCGGCGCTGGTGGCTAAGTTCCGCTAGGAATAACACGCACATAAATTTAACTGGGTGCAATATTAGACAGAGCTTAGTATTGATTGAGATAGGCACAGGTTGTACTGGTAGGGACACAGGTGTACTGGTAGGAGCACAGATTTATTGGTCATGTCGTATGTCTACTGGTATATGCACAGCTTAACTGGTAGGTGCACAGCTCAACTGTAAACCCTCTCTCCTTCAGATGTGCAGCCATACCAATCCCTGCTAGCAGGCGCCCGCTGGACGGCGCTTGTGGCTAAGTTCCGCAAGGAAACCGCTAAAAATAGAGCTTAGTTTTAATTAGGATAGGCACAGGTTGTAATAGTTTAAACACTGTTTACTGTTAGGTGTACAGATTTACTGGGAGAGGCACATGTCGACTGGGATAAGCACAACTGTTTAGTTCACAGGTTCACTTTTAATAGCACAGGTCCACTTTTAACAGCACAACTCCCCTTCTTAACAGACGTGCAGCCATACCAGTCGTTGTTAGCTGGCGCCTGCTGGACGGCTCTGGTGGCTAAGTTCCGCTAGGAAACCGCTAAAAAACAAAGATTTCTGGGTGCAAGCGCAATGCTTATTAGACAGAGCTTAGTTTTGATTGAGATAGGCACAGGTTGTACTTATTAATTATTAGGTATTTTCTAATACTGTGCTTCTACCAGTACAACCTGTGCATTTATCAATAAATTTGTGCTTCTACCAGTAGGTAGATGATAGATGCCTACCTACTGGGATACGCACAATCTTTACTGTTAAGTGCTCCATTTTTAGATGCACAGGTCCACTTTTAACAGCACAACTCCTCTTTACAGACGTGCAGCCATACCAGTCGCTCCTAGCTGGCGCGCGCTGGACAGCACTAGTGGCGCAATTCCGCTGGGAGCACGCGCGGCTGCTGCACCCCGCGCGGCTGCCGGCGCTGCCCGTGTGTCTGCAGCTGGGGCTGGCCGCGCTGAATACTCCATATCCTTTACAAAACATGTGTCTAATAAACTTGATAGCAAATGATTTTGGACCCTATGTTAAAGGCGTAAGGTTCAAAATGCATTGGGGATTTGATATTTTGTGATAAGTCCGCGAGCTTAGCTCGGGCTTTCCGCGCTCAACATACCATATCCTTTACATTGTAAAGTTGACAATACGTTGTTTACTATAGGTAGTCGGGGTGTCACATGATTTTGTGCCCTATTGTAAGGGCGTAGGGTTCAAAATGCATTGATTAAGGACTTCACATTTTATGACGGGCCTGTGAGTTTAGCTCCGGCTCTCCTTAATATGGTTGCTTGCGGTGTCACATGATCAAAATGCATCGACTGAAGACTTTACGTTTTGTGACAGAGACACGGGCCTGTGAGTTTAGTTACTTCGTCGCATTAAACACGTCATACCGGTTACGGGTGTGTTGTAAAAGGAGTGGCTGAACGATTTTGAACCGTATTGCCTTAGTTAAGTTAGCCCGTCGCGTCAAACACGCTATATCGGTTCCTACATAGCATATCGGAGTGTTGTGTAATGAGTGGCTGATTTTGAACCGTATTGCCTTCGCTATAAGGCTCAGTCCCTCGGCGCAGTTCCGCTGGGAGCACGCGCGGCTGCTGCACCCCGCGCGGCTGCCGGCGCTGCCCGTGTGCCTGCAGCTGGGGCTGGCCGCGCTCAACACGCCATATCCTTTACATTATAAAATATACGTTGTTTGCAATACTATGGGGGTGTAATGTGATTTTGAACCTTATTGTAAGGGCGTAGGGTTCAAAATAAGGACTTGATATTTTGTGACAGGGACGCCGGCCTGTGATTTAAGCTCCGGCTCGCCATATCCTTTGCTATACGTTGCCTTATTCTCATATATACGTCAGAGATTCCAAAAAGAAAAAAAAAACTGTGATATCATATGACTTTGAATCTTATTGTGAAGGTATAAGGTTCAAAATGCATCGACTGTGGAATTGACATTTTGTGACAAGGACGCAGACCTGTGATTTAAGCTCCGGCTCGCCATATTCTTTGCAATACAAACGTTTGCTAATATAGAGAAACAATAGTCGTCGTAAGGCGCGCGAAATGTCGCGTTAAGGCCCATGCTTCTCTATAATTTTCGTATTTTAAATTATCGTATTTAGTTTAAATGTAATGCAAAAGTTTATAAACGTTTGTCATAATATCGGTTACTACATGGCATATCGGGGTGTTACGACTTGATAAATGGTTAAATGATTTCGAACCTTATGTTATAGGTATAAAGTTTAAAATGAATTGAGGACTTGACATTGTGACAGGTTGTAAGTTAAAATTTCACCGCCAAACATCAACATAATATCCTTAACTACACCGCACTCAGTGCTACAAAGAGAGCACGCGCGTGTCCGCGTGCCCGGCGTGCCAGCCGCCGCTTAACGCGCTCGCGAGGACTTTACCACACGCGCACTGCTCGCATTCGCGCTTAGTGTGCCGCATCTCGGGCCGCCCGCTGAACGAACACAACCAGCCGATGGTGCTGCCTAATGGACAGGTTTATGGCGAGAAGGTGGGTAATTATGTAGGCCAGGGGACACTTTAGCTCAGACAGGGGACACTAGCCCAGGTAGGAGACAGTCTAGCCCAGGTAGGGGACAGTCTAGCCTAGGGAGGGGGCATTTTAGCCCAGGAAGGGTCACTCTAGCCTAGGGAGGGGGCATTCTAGCCCAGGAAGGGTCACTCTAGCCTAGGGAGGGGGCATTCTAGCTCAGGAAGAGTCACTCGAGAATAGGGAGGCGGCATTCTAGCCCAGGAAGGGTCACCATAGCCCAGGGAGGGGACACTGTAGCCCAGGGAGGGAACACTATAGCCCAGGGAGAGGACACTATAGCCTAGGGAAGGGACACTCTAGCCTAGGGAGGGGCCATTCTAGCCCAGGAAGGGTCACTTTAGCCTAGGGGGGGGGGGGGGGGGGCATTCTAGCCCAGGAAGGGTGGCACGCTAGCCCAAGAAGTGGGCACTAGAGCCTAGGGATGGAACACTAGCCTAGGGAGAGGGCACTCTAGCCTAGGAAGGGGACACTCTAGCCTAGGGAGAGCACACTCAAGCTCGGGGAGGAAAACTAGCCCAGGGAGGGGACACTGGATCAGGAAGAGGACACTCTAGCCTAGGGAGGGGACTCTAGGCTAGGGATAATGACACTAGCCCAGGGGAGGAGCACTCTATCTCATGGATAGCGTCCATCATAGTCTCGCCAGCCGCCGCTCAACGCGCTCGCGAGGACCCTACCGCACGCGCACTGCTCGCATTCGCGCTTAGTGTGCCGCATCTCGGGCCGCCCGCTGAACGAACACAACCAGCCGATGGTGCTGCCTAATGGACAAGTTTATGGCGAGAAGGTGGGTAATTATGTAGGCCAGGGGACACTCTAGCCAAGGGAGGGGACACTGTAGCCCAGGGAGGGGACACTGTAGCCCAGGGAGGGGACACTGTAGCCCAGGGAGGGGACACTGTAGCCCAGGGAGGGGACACTATAGCCCAGGGAGGGGACACTATAGCCCAGGTAGGGGACACTCTAGCCCAGGTAGGGGACACTCTAGCCCAGGTAGGGGACACTAGCCCAGGGAGGGGACACTGTAGCCCAGGGAGGGGACACTTTAGCCCAGGTAGGGGACACTAGCCCAGGTAGGGGACACTCTAGCCCAGGTAGGGGACACTCTAGCCCAGGTAGGGGACACTCTAGCCCAGGTAGGGGACACTCTAGCCCAGGGAGGGGACACTGTAGCCCAGGGAGGGGACACTATAGCCCAGGTAGGGGACACTAGCCCAGGTAGGGGACACTCTAGCCCAGGTAGGGGACACTCTAGCCCAGGGAGGGGACACTGTAGCCCAGGGAGGGGACACTGTAGCCCAGGGAGGGGACACTGTAGCCCAGGGAGGGGACACTCTAGCCCAGGGAGGGGACACTGTAGCCCAGGGAGGGGACACTATAGCCCAGGTAGGGGACACTAGCCCAGGTAGGGGACACTCTAGCCCAGGTTGGGGACACTCTAGCCCAGGGAGGGGACACTGTAGCCCAGGGAGGGGACACTGTAGCCCAGGGAGGGGACACTGTAGCCCAGGGAGGGGATACTATAGCCCAGGGAGGGGACACTATAGCCCAGGTAGGGGACACTCCAGCCCAGGTAGGGGTCACTCTAGCCCAGGGAGGTGGCACTAGGACGCGTTTCTAACCCACTAACTGGCTGATGTATGCTATTTCATGTATTTTTATGTCAATAAAAAAATTTGATGATTTATTACTTGACACTGGGTAAATATGCAAATCGCACGAGAACCAATAAATGAAAAAGTTTGGGTGACATCAACATCAGGTTATTTAGTGTCTTTTTTCTAGATGAAATTAAGAACTTGTTCAACATTTGCCCAGATGGGTTGGATAGGCCTGATGTTCACATATTTCTCTTTTTTATTGCTCTTGATGTCTTTCTTGTGTACTTTACGTTTTTGTATCTTTTTTCAGGCAATCAAAGAAATGGTGAAGCTCGGCTCCATCGTCTGCCCGAAAACGAAAGAAGTATTCTCTATGAAGAGCGTCGAGAAAGTCTATGTCATGTAACTAATATATTTTATACATGTAAATATTATTATAGCCAGAACCACCCCGCACTTTTCTATACTCAGACTTGTATAGAACAATCTCAAAGACTACATAGCACATTATAAAAACTTTTAAGGCAATAAACGTATTTTTTGTGCCTAATTATCTTATTTTCATTAATTCCTATAAATGGCCAGTATTCTTAACACTTTTTATAATAATCTTGTTTTTTATAAGAATAATTAGATACAACGACATATTTTTTTTACAAGATTCTGTTTTTTATTTAATAGCAATCCCAGCACTAATTTATTTTTCGATATGAAGAGCTATGTAGTCTGTTATTTATCTTTATTTACATAGATCAAGATCTTTCCATTGTATTTTATATATGACCGATATTATAATACATTGTCTTAATATTTTTGCGGCGAAGTGGATTATAGCCATATTATATTTACATTTAATTTTAAGATCTGCTCACGAGTCTACTACACAGAGTTATTTTACCTAAAACTTATTTTAGTAATGCCTATATTTTATATTATAATTGGCATGTCATGCTAAGAAGGCAGCATTTATAATTTGCATGCTATTTCTTGAAATATACAATAGAGATGTCTCTATAAAAATAGGGTAAAAGGTAACGAAGATACATACACTGACTTGATACTATGAACGGCAATGGAACTTTGTAATGTTTTTAACTTTGTATATTATCATGTTTTATACTATAAATGAATAATCTTCAAAGTTGCCAATTTGTCCAATGTAAGATAGCATTAAAGATCTCCATTTTGACTTGATTTGAACTAATGCTGTGTTCAATATTATTATACGATCAAGTTTATGTATTAACTGTTATCTTTTTTACTCTGTTTTATGTAGTAGTAGATTGTAATGATAGTTATAACGTCTCCCTGTATCATACTCATTTACATGCAAAGATACATTGACAAAATAAATATTAATCTTTTAAGTAATCGTTTTTTCTTTAACATTCGCTCTCCTTGATGCCGTGTTCATTTCACTACGATTTGACTAATTTCTACGACTTCAATTACTTATTTCTAGTAAATAAAACATGCAGTACATAAATAGTTTGTTTATTAATATCTTTTTCTAGTAATTTTACAATGTCGTTATCTAGTCAACGACTTAGAATACTCGTAAATGGCATTATTTATCACATTACACACTTAATTAAATTGTTTACTTAACAAAGTATCTCAAATTCAAAATATTAGCTTAAAATCTGGATTTGATTATATTGAAAATCAATACACAATACTTAAATAAGTATAATGATAAAGTTAATTTGCATGAAAAATCTCAAAAATATTTGATTTTGATAATAATCTTGCTAAATATAATAGCTTACGTAAAGTAAATGAAAATGCTTTTGATATGACAATATCATGGCCAGTGTGTTACACCGCAGTAACTAATATTCCGACTGTATATACAACAGAACTAGAAAACTATCACAATATCGAAGTGGGATGATTTGTACTATCTCCTAAGTTACTAATGTTTAAACACGTTAAGTAAATACTGACCCCCATAATCATAAAAAATAAACAGTTTGAATTGAATGCATTTTTGCCTTGATAAAATAGATTGCAACCGTTTTTGTTTTTATTATTAAAGGGGTAATGCACTAGTTTCAACTTTCCCAGGCGCCGATGTTTATATATTTTTGGCGCTACTGGCAGTAAAATCCTGTCACTTGCTTGTATAGTCCGGTCGCCGGGCACATAGAATTTCGTCAAATGACCCCAAGCTACCTATCCTTTTCGCTCGCGCGTAATTATATTGCTGTCGCGAATGTAGGATAAGGATGGGTAGCTTCGGGTCATTGGACGAAATTCTACGTGCTCGGCAACCGGGCTTTAGCTAAGACAGTGGCGCCAACTGGCGAGCGTTATTAAGAAAACCCTTTTTTCAATTGACGCAAGGAAAGTCGTCGATTAGCTTTAAACGATACTTAATTGAGTATATCAAAACGTTAATATAAGTATTTACATTAATTTACAGTATGTCACTTGATTTAAGGTACAATGTACCTTTAAAATGATTAATTATAACTGTTGAAAAATGCATTACAATAAAATTTGTGCATTTAATTCTAAAAATTAATATGAGTTTTAGTGGAGATCAACCAACTAAACACTAAATCTGTCTCTATTTTTTATTTTGGTACCTGCCAAATACATCAAATTATTGATTGTTACATTATTATCTTCTTAATAATTTATATTTTTATTTTACTTGATTTTATTTAAATATTTACTGTGGATAATGCTACCAAAAAGCTGACTTAGATGCTAAAAAATAAACGTAATTATGTTACAAAATTAACAAAAACAATCTTACTTTATGTAAAATAACAATGTTTCAAATATTTGGCTATAATATGAACTTTTTTTACGTGTATTTCATATGATAATGATGTATGATGAATTTTTGATTTTTCTTATATTTTAGGTACTTTTTATTAGCGTCCATTTTTATTTTTATCAATTTATTTACAGTAACTTCTGTTTTTATTATTCACACAGCGTGTGATTTTATCAGAATATTTTAATATCTAAAGAGTTGATTTCAGTAACCATAATCTAAATTTAAAATTTCGAAAATACTAATACTTTTATCGACTTCAATAATAAGACAAGTGAAATGGGAACCATGTGCCATATTTTTAACCGAATGAAAAAGGAGGAGGTTCTCAATTGGTATGTTTTATTGTATAAAAAGTGATGCTATTTTATGACCCGCTATGTGTATTATCATGGATCAATTAGTATATCTCTAGGCCTTACTGAGTATGTACACCTATGAATGTATTAATTTCATTATTAGTATGTCACCTCGAAATCTATATAATAGTAAATATTTACTTGTAAAATATTGGCACATGGTTCCAATGTCACCTCATATCTTTCGATAGTAGCTAGACACACTTTGTAGTGATGTGGCGTGAAAGACTGATATTTTTGCATACTTACAGAGTTGTGTTCGGTCTTATGAACCCAAAAACGTGCTCTCTCTCTATTATGTAGAGTTTTATCAGACTTTAAATACATTTCGCGCAATTCCATACAGAGTGTACGAATCTCGAATTATTATGGTTCTTATAATGTTCATATCTTCTCTTAGTATTACTTTGAAATACGTTAGATGGCGCTGTACGTATATAATTTAACGATTGCATCATTTTTCCGAAATAACACTCAACCCAGAAGACAAGTGGAACTGGCTTTAGTCGTGATTAATATTGGTGGTGATGCTGTTGATTCACTAGACTCAGGCCCGCATTCTGAAACAAAACTCAAGCTTGAATATACATCAAATATGATGATCTAAAGCCCGGTCTGTGAGCACGTAGAATTTTGTCCAATGACCCCAAGCTACCCATCCTTATCGCTCGCGCGTAATTATATTGCTGTCGCGACTGTGCGACGGGCGCCCGCAGTGAGTGTGCGAGCGCGACAGCAACATAATTACGCGCGAGCGGTAAGGATGGGTAGCTTGGGGTCATTGGACAAAATTCTACGTGCTCACAGACCAGACTATAGACACGCGGTAGTGTGTCAAGCCAAATTCAAGTAACAGAACTGGCGAGCAGCACCGTTGTTATTTTATATTACGGGTGTGTTACGTCTTAGACCCAGCGGGTTTGATTTTTAGTGGGGACAAAATTTCCTGCTCGTTTTGGTTGATGGTAGCCTGGTAGGGTTTGTTTTAAGTCTGCCTAGCTAACAAGAACAACAATGTTAACAGCATTATTGTGTTTTGTTGGAGGTTAGATAACTTTACTTAAGTTTCTCTGTTTTGGGATGGATGGATGGGTAGCTTGAGGTCATTGGACGAAATTCTATCTGCTCGGCGACCGGACTTTAGAAGTACATAATAGTGGTAATAGTACCTTTATAGAAGCTTCTAGAAGTAATACGTCATGAAAGCCATGACCCCGATGCCGGCTAGCAAAGCCGCGAGGTGTTTGAGCGACTGCCACTTGTCTTCTTCCCGGAGGAGGTCCGGTAACACTGTGACCAGCGCTATGTGTAGGAACCCGCCCGCTGTGAACGGGACTATCCAGGATGTTTTGGCCTCTGTGGAATGAATGAATTGGTTATTTTAATATAGGCTTAGATATCTTAGTAAAAATCAAATTTTCAAGAAAAAACGTCATAGTTAATACAGTCATTTAGTCTCCGCCATAATTGACCACAGACACAATTAAAAATAATACACTGGTCTCACAAATATCGACCCTCCCGCTATTGGCTCTGTGCACGATTACAGCGCCAACTAGCGTCCACAATTTTGTGGGCTCTGTCACATTGACATTTAGGTCGTTTATTTGTGAAAAAATATCGAAATGAGAAAATAACATATATTTTCGACTAATAAATTGTTGTGATACCACGATTTGGGTGGAAAAAAGGTTTTGAAATCATTTTGGTCATTCAAATCAAATGAGGTAAGTCCAAAAAGTGTGTTTAATTTTGATTGTGTCAGGGTTTGTTTACTTCATTTATAGTTGTAGTTTTACAGTAAAACGAAAAGAAAAAGCTACTTTAACGGTTTCATTATATAACAGTAAATATATTTAAATGTTCCTGTATCGCTAGTAATAAATTAAATATCGTTTTCAGATCGAAATGAGTATTGTTTTGAAGACCGGGTTTGTGAGTGTTACAATATCAAATTCCAACCACAAACCGTATATAAAGGAAAGTTGTTGGTATTGGCTGGACAAGTCCGAGATGTAGAAGAATTAAGAACAAAACAAGGGCAGAGTTCAATAATTCACGCTCTCATCATAAGGCAAACATCTGTGCACAACAACTACTGTGACTCATTTTTGTACTACCACGTTGTATAGTCTAGTTATTTCCAAATTGTAAACGGCTAATTAACCAGCCCTATCGAAATACAGTCCACTCTTTTATTTAAGTTCCCAGTAGGACCCTTTTCATGCGATGAATGAATGATATTAAAATGTATTAAGTAGAATCGCTTTGCCATTGACAGATACATCTGATGACAGAGCTTACATTATTTCTACTTTTGACCACCATGAGCGCTGCGATAGATTATGTTACCCCCACCTAGTACTTCGCACCCAGCGAATAAAACTGTTAAGTTGGGATTAATCGCTATCAGCGTTGCCAGTTTTTTTTTTCGCCAAGTCGGGACTTTGGTACTTTTTGAGTGAAAATAGCGGGATTCTTCCGTCAGAAGCGGGACATAGTAAAAAAACGTATAATAATCAAAGGTTTTCAAATATTTATCTTTTTATTTGACTTAAAATTACGTTTACGTGACAATAGATAGCAAAAGTAGCTATAGAAAATGTATTTTAACAATAAAAATAATATTTTAAATCAGATTTAGTACGTACGCCACGTACGGTCGAGTTCTCTCCGAAAAGCGGGACCGAGCCTGTCCCGCGCGGGACATTTAAATTTGATTTAAAAATCGGGACGTCCCGCCAAAATCGGGACGTCTGGCAACGCTGATCGCTATCCATCTGTTAAAGAGGACACGTGAGATCATTATTTGGTTTTATAACCATAAAAATTGGTCTAATTGATCCCAGAGGTGAGCCCAAATTGAGGTCTTTTTTCAAGTCACATTTATTGTATATCGCGTTTATGTTAATCGTTTATTAAGAAATTAAATGTGTTTTTCTATAAGGATATTTATTGGGCTTTCAAATAACACCAATATTGTTGGGGCACCATGATTGTGTCAGTAGAAACGAGTTTTCCTGTAAAACGTAGGTGGGCCGATTTTTGTGATGACCAGTATATTTTGGCCTTCACTCCACCGCATACTAAACAGTTTGGGGAGGTTGGGAAGTCAATCTATTTCTGTAGATTTCCAGTATGAGCCACGTAAAAAATGTTATATTTGAACATCAGAATGCTTCTAGATCAAACAGGATATTTGAGGGTACTTCTGACAGTTTGAGATACGAAATGCCCAAAATACAAAAACAGACTAAAATGTTTACTTACCTATCGCATTTCTGGCTCCGCTGAATATGACGGCGGTCATTGCACCGATCAGACCAGCTGAAGCGGTGGCCTGGAAAACACAAAATAAATCATTTAGCTACTTTCATCGGCGTCCGAAGACCAAGTAGGTAATATATTATTATAATGTTTTAGTAAAATACTTTTGACGACGTACACTTGTGCCAATGATTTCTTTCTGCTTAGAGCGCGGCGACTTCAGCAGAGCGCGACAAACGCTCAGCAGACGCGCTGCCGATAATTTTATACTATTTAAAGTAGTTTATTTCTGTCACTTAGCCTAGTAGTTCAATTACAAGTTGTTGGAGCTTCCTGTTAAGCAACAGATGTTGCTTGTGCTAGGAAGCACAGCTCTTATAACAATATAACAGTTACAGTAGGTATACATGTGACAGCGGATGCCTGCCCCCCTAGACAAAACGCACTTTTTGATTGAATCGAAAATCGAATCCGTCAAAACTCCATACAAAAAAGGGGCTTTTCGACCACTTTTCGACTGGTTTGCGATTATAATTTGCACTTTGTCTAGACCCACTGCTTTCACATTATAAAAATGCTTCTCACGCCCTAATGTGAAAGCGGCCTTAGCCCGAAGTTAAACTGGCATAGAATGCCTTTATGGCATTAAGTTCGCCTTATGTATCAGTTATATGGCATTAACGCTTAAATAAATAAAGAAATGTAGACATACCAGTTGCGCCTTGGCCGCTTCCCACCGCGAGAACCCACTCTTCAGGAGAATGGCGAAGTCTCCTACTTCGTGAGGGATTTCATGGACTGAAAAAAATAATTACAAGTAATCATGTGCTTACGAGAGCGAAATTCAGAGGCTTAGAAGGTTTCCACATCCATGATTACTATTATATTATTTGTTTCGAAGTTTTAGTTTGTATTCATAATATTGTTACACTCCTTGATATTGACATTGGTCGTCGCCGTCATCCATCTGGTGATCACCATTTTGGATCTATTACATTTAATATCTGAGGGCTTAGAGTAGGCGCACACCGTTGATTTTTCGTCGGCCGATAGTTTAGTCGGGCAGTTGATCAGTATGGGCATGTATGGGAGTGCGATCGATTTGGCCGATTCTTCATACAATTTAAAATCGGGCACAACTATCGGCCAACTAAAAATCAACGGTGTGCGCCTTTACATCAAATGTCTTCGCTACCAACTGCTTAAAAAAATTACATTAAGATCGAGTTTTGGGTCGAGTTGCATTATCTTATTTTAACCCTAACTATAACAATAACCGGTGCTTTTTGTATGGAGTTTGACAGATTTTTGGCGTTTGTTAAAGTAAGATGGTGCAACCCAGCCTTAAAGTACCTAAGTATGAATTTATTGGTAAATGGTGACTAACTTGGTAATGCTCGAAAGACTAGTGTTATTTTATGATATCCCTCCACCCTTCTCTGTTGCTTCAGTTTTGTTATAGGTACTGACCCGAGTATAGCGGACGCTATAGTTCTCTTAAAATATCGCGCCATATCTCTGATGCTTTACTTGAGTTTAATGCCGTCCCGTTCGCGTTTCGCCAATCGAATCCGAATGGGACGGTCTGCGTCAAACCTCATTAGGGGCCATCCATAAAGTACGTCACACGAATTTCATGATTTTTTGAGCCCCCCCCCCGTCCTTGTCAAAGGTGGTCACATTTCTGAGACCCCCCCCCCCTCCCTAGTGTGACGTCACATGTTTTGCAATTTTACATCGAAAAATTATTAAATTAAAACAGCAGTTCCGAAATTAGTTTTATTTCCATTTAAATTAAGTGTTTTTTTTTATGAAATCAACATTATATCAAATATTTGAAACAATTGAAATGTGATGTCACGAAACTTAAGACCCCTCCCACCCGTTGTCACACCATGTCACACTTTGTCGACCTTCTCCCCCCCACTTTACGTGAGACGTACTTTATGGATGACCCCTTTAGGGGTTTTTTGGTATACTAACCAAGTATAGCGAATGTGGTGAGTAAACCAACTCGGAAGCCCACGAGGAAGGAGCCGCCAACCGCCAGTCCATGCGTGAAGTTGTCTATGGAGTTGGCCATGAGGTTCAGGTAGCCCGCCACCTGCAAAGGTTGAAAACTTCATCATGCAATTAGTGTCATAGGTAACGAGTGAGTACTATCATCATCGGTTGCCCATCAACGTCCTGATGCGTGCGCTTCATATTATTTTGTGGCGACTTTCGCCTGGCGCGGCAGCCAAATAAAAAGTCTAACAAAAGCCGGACAGACCGGACAAGACCGTAAAAAGGGGAAGTTAACTACTTCTGGAAAGTGTATCATAACTCACATCTTTCTTCTCGCTCTTCTCCTTAGTAGCCTTCAGCGCCTTCTCCCTCGCCTCGCGTAGCAGACAGCGGCCCATCCAGCGGTTGCTGCCCTTCCCTCCACCGCATTTCACTGATCCATTCGAAGCGGCTACACTGTTACAGCAGCCGCCTTCACCTGGTAACAAGTCATCATTGATCAATAAGTCCGCGGAAGACCAACTTCTTAACATGCCCGTTCGAGGATGTCACGATAAATGCTGAGCGGGACAGTTTTTTGCTACTTATCATTTCTTTTTCCTGTACTTACTGTCATTATATTTTTCTGTGTCAATTTAATTAAACACGATCAGGAGCAACGAGTCGTTAAATGGTGTGGAAACAACTGGCCACAAAGATTCACTGGTGACTTCTACATGTATCACTTCAGCCTCTTAACCTACAATGCAGAAGCACGAATCTCTCTAGACTCTCTAGTTAACCAATAACTCCCCACCCACTCCCCTGTCCTTTAGTCGCATCCTATGACAACCACGGGAAGAGTGGGAGTGGTTCTATTCTATCAAAACTACTTGACCACAGATAATAAATAAAGCTTTTTGGACGACTGTATTCAGTAATAACGACGACTAATCCCACCTTTATAGCCAGGATCTACAGTTTGGCTTCCAATGAAACCCAACCAGTGAAAGTTTAGTAGTTTCGGGGGATAATTTAACGGTCCTTAGAAATTAATCAGAAGAATACAACAAGAGTTGTTCGGATTGTGGCACAGCTAAAGTTTATACAAAAGCAAAGTGTAGTGATACAATTTGATAAACCAAATCAACTACTAAACGTTAACTCACCTTTAGTGTTATTATTGAACACGCAAGTGTCATACAGCTGCTTAGCAGTCACGCTGCCATTACAAAGACCCCCTTTATTCCCCCCGCGTTGTTTTCTCTCCAATTCTAGAAGTTTCTCGATCTCTTCTATTTCAATCTGCTTGATAGATCCGTTCTGCTTCGCTGGCGGAGTTTCTTCTTCTTCTACGCCTTCTGATGCTGCGAAGAGTTTTTCTACTACGATGAAGACTAGCATTCCGGCGAGACACCAGAGACCGCATTTTAGTGATACGTGCTCCCCTTCTGTAAGAAATTCAAAATCTATATACTTAATATTATAAATGCGAAAGTAACTCTGTCTGTCTTGCTTTCACGCCTAAACCACTGAACCGATTTTGATGAAATTTGGCTTAGATAGTTTGAGTCCCAGGAAAGGACATAGGATAGTTTTTATCCCGGTTTTTGAAATAGGGACGCACGCGATAAAGTTTTTCTGTGACAGACAAAATTCCACGCGGGTGGAAAGCTAGTTATAAATAACTTGAAAAAGTCGAAAATGCCTAAAGCAGGAATCGAACCTACGAACTTTCGCTTGCCAGGCGACTGTTCTTTCAGCTGAGCTACTTAAACACTGGATGAACCAGTAGTTTGAGTAGCAACTCTATATGCTCAGAAATTTTATTTAATAACTGCAATGACATAAGAATAACTGCAGAAATTGTAGTTGGTTAACATAACTGTGCAGATACTATGGGCCACACTTCCAGCCACCCATTTCTGGTCATGTCGTCTCGTTCTATCGCAAAGGATCGCCATTTGATGAGAGCGAGAGAAAAATCGAGAATGGGTAGCTGGAACTGCGGCCCACTGTATACTGTGAACTTGTAATAAATTGTAACCTGGTTTTTAGAGTAACAAATATCATCATCATCATTTCAGCTACAGGACGTCCACTGCTGAATAAAGGCCTCCCCAACGATTTCTAGATGTGCTGGTTGGTAGAGGTCTGCATCCAGCGCCGTTCTGCAACCTTTATGAGATCATCTGTCCAACTTGTGGTTGGTCGTCTTATGCTGTGCAAGTAGGCAGGGCACATAGCACGCAGAACTGACGGTGGATGGGGTAGTAAAATTCTGAAATGGAGGTCATGTACCGGCAAGCGCAGTGTAAACGCAATGCACGTTAAGGATTTGATTGTTGCACCGACGATAAGATTTTATTCATCATCATCATTTCAGCCATAAGACTTCCACTGCTGAACATAGTCCTCCCCCAATGACTTCCATGATGACCGGTTGGCAATGGCCTGCATCTAGCGCCTTCCTTATATCTTTATCTATGATATTTAAGATCTTATGAGTTCATAATTTTTTTAGATGTCTAAAGATTTTGTATCAGTATCGGAATGATATCTTTTCAATCTTTGTTTTCTCCAGTGTGGGTTTTCCTAAACACGAGGCAATCATCTGATTGCCCGATATGATCCTGATAGGTACCGCGCCTTCTTAAAGCACGTCGAGCCTTTAGTACCATAATCTTTGGCTGGTACTATCTAGATTTCGTTAGCCATCAATGCCACGTCGTCTTTATCAGTTCTTATCACTCAATCGTGTCTGAATGCATCTCAAAGTACCCAATTTATTTTTTAAGTATCCCTTTAGGTCCGGCTTCCACGAAAGCGGAGAGGAGATGAGTTTGAACAACCAGTCAGATTTCTTTATTTTCACAACAGCTCTCCGCTCAGCTTCAGTTCGGAAATCTAATTGGTTATTTCAATACATCTCCCTTCCATTTTAGTGGAAACCGGGCCTTCATATCTACACTTTTTCGAGTATCATGTCTTATTTTGGCAAAAACAAAAGAGAATCAAGTTTTTCTTTTTGGTATCTAACTAAACGACGAGCTCATAAAGGTAGCAGGGAGGCGCTGGATGCAGGCTGCTACCAACCTGTCAATATGGAAATCTTTGGGGGAGGCCAATGTTCAGCAGTGGACGATTTTTATCCACAACGAGGAAGCTCTTGGCCTGTATCTCACCTGATGGTAAGTGATGATCAGGCCGAAGGTGGAAGCGAGCTTCACCCGGAATCCTCAACCACGGAGGAACTGGCTATCTTACCTCTAACTGCCGGAACACAACAATGCTGTTAACATTGTTGTTATAGCGACAGACTTAGGTAAGATGGTGGTAGCTAGCCAGGCGGACTTAGAACAAGCCCTACCACCAACCAAACCGAACAGAAAAATCTGGCCCCACTGGGAATCGAACCCGGGACCTCTGCGTCTGAAGCAGGTGGTCTTACCACTAGACCACAGAGGCGGTTAAACGTCCTATGGCTGAAATGATGATGATGGTGACAAAGACAAAACCGGCCTTATAAAAAAGTATGACTAGCCTCTCAATTGAAGCATTATAAAATTCAAATGATAAACGTTGCTATCAGTCATGTACGCGCCTATCTGATACAGTTATCCGCAGTTGACCTTCCGTCAATGGAGAGGAGCAACTATGTTGCACTTTTAGGTAAATACGTGCACTTGTAGGTAAATAAATATGCAACTGATAAATAAGATTGTCATGGACATTTGTTCCATTTGCAAATATAGACACATTTGTTCGATTCGCATGCAAATGGTGTCACTCAGGCCAAAATAGAAACTTCTTAAAGCCTATACTGTCTCTTCGAGAGCTTTATAATAATACTGATGTTAATCGTAATTCTTGACCTACAAGACCTTATGTTTCGTAGCGGTAGATTTGAAAATGAAAAGATGTGATAATAATAATGTAACTAAAGTGTTTAATTAGAATTTAAATTAGATGCATCTTAAACACACCTTTAATATTTCGGAATTAAAAACTACATCCTTGTTACGAGGTTACAAAGGTCGGATAAATGTACTAAGTAATCTAAATCTACGTAAACATGTAAAAATAGTCAGATATCTTGATTGGATTCCAGTACCAATTATTTGTATCAATTACTTATCATCGTGTGTTGACATGATAATTTTTAAGCTGTAATTATACAAGCATTAAATGAAAAGGCGAGTACAGTTTTAGCGAAATCTTGTCATTTTCCATGAATGAACAATTCTATGGGGCAAAGCCAAAACCTGGTTACGTAACGTAACGTTATATTTATTTTATTTTAACTGTCTTTAGTGTTGCACTGTTAAACTGACTACTGGAGAGAGGGAGAGAGATAATCTTCCTAGACCCCAGGGAAAGGTCGCGTCATTTTTCGTAAAATACTAGCGTGGAATACATGATGTTTTCGCAAAGCGATTAAATTCCGTACTTATCACTGTTGTCTTTTTCACACTAGTTGCTACCCTAAAGCTTCATATACTTGACTAGTGACTAACGGACTATTCCCACCTCTTGTTCCCACCGCTGCAACTCTTGTGTAGCAAGATTCTACAGCTTGACGGCCAATAAAACCCGACCAGTGAAGGTCAAGTTTGTCCCGGGGGAAGGTTAACTGTCATTGGACCCTCAACGAAATTAATCTAATTTGAGTGACTAGTCTGCTAGTCTTTACTGCTAGAACAGTATCGTAAGTATCAATCAAGACTCAAAACAATCAACTACAAATGAATTATTTATGGTGTCAATGGCCTGACAAGATGACGACAAGGATGTTGACTCACAGTTTCCTTAAATGCTAATGGTAATGTTAATCGCTATGTAAAACCGTTTTTACTTCTGTACAAGTACCTATCTATTAGATATCAACAAGAAGCAATCCCTCTTCCTGGTAAAGTCTTTTCCACTATTTCCTTTCTTTTCTGAGCTATTCGACCAAACTTTTATCCAAGAATAACTCCAGGTAGGTATATCTGGCACATTGATAGTTTCAGTATGGGAAATATGTCGAAATGTCGAATAAGTGACGATTTATTCTGAGGTTAATATTTACTCTTGTTTGGCCGAATCCACGATAAGAATCTATTTAGTACTTTTGCAGTTTTTATAAAGGAACTTCAAAAAGTAGATCCTGGCTGTACAGGAGTTGGATTTTTTAACCAGCAAGGTTCTGTCATCTTTACCACATAATCATCAACGGTTTACTGAGTGTCCCATTATAGTTTTTGGGAAAGCGTGTAAAAGCCATACCTATCCAACCTGATAGGATTTTCTCGAAAAAGATAGAGTATCTTATATCGTTTTTGCTGTGACAAACCTGAAGAATTGACCCATCTACCGGTCAATAACACACATTCCGTTATAAAAAATGTAAACAAACGTTACCCAGTTAAAATTATTTACGAATATACCTATCTTTTAACCACAATTTCCTTATTGCTACTCCAAGTCAGTAGCGAATATACTTATTTGTATTATCACGTTTGTCAACAAACTATTGCCGCACGCTTACGATAATGAGTTGGAACACAAAACCCTGGTGATTCATGCAGTGTGCAAACATCGACTTTATTTCCATGACATTAGAATGTTAAATACCGTTGTAATGTGTACTTGTTAATGAATGGAACGCAAAACCTCAACCGCCGTAGTAGGGCGACTCGTCATAGACATGTCTGCAGGTTTTTTCTAGTGAATGGTTACACATAAATAACTCTTTACATGTCAATGGGATCTAAAGATTTTCCTTAAATCACTGTTTGCGTCGCGGATTTACGATTAATCATTTTTATCAAGAACCATGACAGTTATAAACATGTCTTTAGTGAAACTCGAGACAAGCAACACGGACTAAAAATAGCGTGCAACAAAGAAAAAGTAAGTACTAGGCTCATAAGATCACAGGCAGAATGAGCTTCTGATTGAGATTGTTTGTGTCATGGAAACTGTATTTAAAATTAACACTCTTGACTGTCCACAAGACAACTCAAGTGCTGTACATTGCTCTGTACCTGATGATTAGAAGCCGGCGTTCAGTATCTTTGAATTATTCTAGTCTTTTTGTTAATTTAACTGCCTTAGCAGTCAGCATAGAAGCATGTAGTGGATTGTGCTCGCAAGACTCAAGACAGAAAAATGTAGAGAAAATTCAGTGTCATTCTGCGATTGCTTAGGAGTTAGTAGGACATTGGAGAGTTGAATGTCCGAAATCTGATTACTTTTTTCTTAGAAGTCGGAACACGACGATTCACGAATCGGCCTGTAGAATCAAAATTAAATGTTTGACAGTAATGAATTTAAATCCTCAATTGTTACTTAGTAACAGCCTACAAAGCAGAAGAATAGTAAGTACGCAAAAAAACGCAAAAAACATTTGTATACTACGTTAAGGAAAACCAGTTACACTTCGCAGTACTTGACAATGGATGAACTTCTGTAGTTTGTTTACATAATACAAAGTAGCTGCAGACAATGGCCGCTTGTATCGGGCGGTTGCTAGGCGGAGGGAATCCAGGGTTCTTCCGATCGGAATATGGACAGATACATCAATCAAGTTAAACATTGTGGGATCTTATACGATTGTATTTAGGTTTTATTTTGCAACAGCAAATCCCACCACCACCCATGGTTCTTCCTGCCTCTCGGCGTACGAACGAATCTCGGGAGAGCGCGCGGGTACTTGCTCTGGGCTCTTTTCCCCGGGCGCTTCGCTTGACTCCCTACAAATTTCTCTGATCCATGTCCCTTCTCTTAGTCAATTCTCCCCCTTCTGGGGCTTGACACCACAAATACGGTACTTCGCGTCGGGCTGCTATCGTTGATAAATGACATCACTTCTTCTCATAACTTTGCAACATCAAATGTAGTCCGGAAAACGCATCGTGAGACGTCCACCCACAAGGTGGGCCGAAGACCTCATAAAGGTAGCAGGAAGGCGCTGGATGCAGGCCGCTACCAACCGGGCGATGTGGAAATCATTGCAGAGGCCTATGTTCAGCAGTGGACGTCCTCTGGCTGAAATGATGATGATGAAATGTAGTCTGAGATAGCCTGTTTCGTTGACTCGTTTTTTTGGTTCCTTGTTTTTTGTAGTTTGATGATCAATAGCTCTATCTATAGCGGTTCCTGGTTTAACTTAGAAAACTATGTATCTTTAGCGGCCTTGAAGAAAACTAATAACGAATTCGATATTTATAGGTGTAAGATATAATTAATTTATTTGAAGTAGTATTACCACATATTTAATAGGTATTATATCAATTATTGTTTTAGGTGGCAGTTGATTGTTGATACAGTTGTTTAAGATCGTAGTGAATATTGAATTTAAATTGCGTCAATGATGATTATAAAGTGAATATTACTTACACGTGGAATCTTTCAAATTAATATTTCAATATTATAATCATAAAATAAAAATTCATAAAATTCATTTATTTTTGCAAATAGGCTTTAAAAAAGCGCCTTTACACGTCCCAATATTAACCCTACCACTAATCATTGGGGGATGCCTATTTTCAGCAGTGGACGTCCTGCGGCTGAAATGATGATGTATTAATTTTTTTTCATGACAAATAAAGTGAACTGAATTCGTATTATGCTTTCTGTATGTGAAAAATATGCGTATTATTTACTTTTTCAATTTTCCTCATAAGTGAACGCTTTTTTTAACTATTCGAGCAATTTTAACACCTACTCGTTCGTCGTTTAGTTAAGGCTTGGTATTTCTGCTAAAGTAGGTATTTCGCGCTGTCAAAATCTGCGCGCGCAATACTTCGCCGAAGACAGCGCGCCAAAGAGCTCTCGCGGCTACACAGTATAGAAATACCTACGCAGTTTAGAAATACGCAGTTGGTTAGGTTAGGTTGACTTCCTTCCGTTCAAGCGTCACACTCACAGCACTTTCTAATACAAATCATATCCAAGTGATACAAATTAAAACAACTTTCAAAATTTTTGGGAATATATTTTAGAATCGAATAAATTATATAGAATATAACTGCCAAAGTAAACACGGTTCAAAGAGGCGTGGCGTCACCCGACCTTCCGGAAGTTCCGCGCCGGCTAAAAGAATTTCAAGATTACGTCACCCGACCTATCGGTAGATCCTCGGGAGCTTGAGCGATTGGAAAAACATTTTATGATCAGTTACTCGTAGTAGCGATTATTTAGAGCTTGGATAATCAATTATAGTTGTTGCAGTTCACAAAGCTTTGCATGTGGTTAATTACATTAATCAGTACACGCATCAATTTTGTTCAGTCTTTTTGTTTATTAATAAATAAAAATATCATACTAAAATTGCATACATATTTGTTTGTATTGGTCTGGGTGTTTTCTTTCCATAATTTATGTATAACGTATGTACGGGGCTCTGTATCGAAAATCACTATGAGCAATGAGCATCACACACTGTTACCTGGAGTGCATTACCGCAGCAAAATTTTTATAAATGTTGTGCTTTAGAGAGTCGAGAGTACAGCAGATAATTAGTCCATCGTGAGCAGAAATTTGTCCACTAATAGCAAAATTCGTTCAAATTATAGTTTTAAAGTTATTGGCTAGAAGATTCTTTTATCTTGCAGCTTAGACCTTTAGCTACAGACCTTAGACAGTATTTTTGAAACATTCTTACGCATGGTGGAGGAAGGGACGCTCTAGAGCAGTGGTTCTTAACCGGTGGTCCGCGGACCACTGGTGGTCCCTGGAGGCATTCCAAGTGGTCCACGATGTGCACTTGCACACCTTGGTCAAAACCACTTTTAACTGATTTTTGCAGTCAAACTGGTTTTGACCGATTATGAGGTGGTCCCTGACAAGACAGAAATTTGGTAAAATGGTCCCTCATGACTTAAAGGTTAAGAACCACTGCTCTAGAGACTCAAAACTACAAGGATACACAATGAACTCCAGTTTTAAATCCGTTGATATCTGCTGCATCTGCCATGTTTTTGGCTATAAGATTCTTCTATCTTACGGCTTAGACCTTAGACAGTATTTTTGTGAAAATTCTTACGCATGGTGGAGGAAGGGACGCTCTAGACACTCAAGTCTACAAGAAGTCACATCAACTCCAGTTTTAAATCCGTTGACATTTGCTGCATCTGCCATCTTTTTGGGTAGAAGATTCTTCCATCTTGCAGCGTAGACCTTTAGCTACAGACCTTAGACAGTATTTTTTATTATTTATTTGTGTCAGTGTGCTCTTCTAAAGAGTGTAAGACGATTGTATGTAGGTACTATTAAAATGTAATTTTAACTCATTGGTTTTGTCTCATATTTTAGGAATGTACTATGTATCATGAGTAGAGTCTTCGTTTAAAAGGATGCGAACGATTTAAATTTCAATAGGTAGACAAAATTGATAATTCTTAATTATCAAAATTTTAAGCTTTCTCCAGTAACACTGATATTATTATACTGTGACTCATCAAAGTCATCATTGTCAAAAATATTGACAAATCGCGAACTGTCACGGCCAAAAAACTGACACGCGTCCGTCCTCCGTAAGCGCCACCGCGCGACTGATTGAGATTGTCCAAGCCGTCATGGACGATTTTTTCCACATTTTTTAACATAGTAACTAAATAAGACGCAATATAAAAATTTCTATGGGCCTCATAAGAAGGCTCAAGGTCACCCAAAGGGCGATGGAGCGGGCTATGCTCGGAGTTTCCCTGCGTGATCGAATCAGAAATGAGGAGATCCGTAGGAGAACCAAAGTAACCGACATAGCTCGCAGAATTGCTAAAATCAAGTGGCAGTGGGCGGGGCACATAGCTCGTAGAGACGATGGCCGTTGGGGCAGGAAAGTTCTCGAGTGGCGACCACGGGCTGGAAAACGTAGCGTGGGCAGGCCTCCTACTAGGTGGACCGACGATCTGGTAAAGGTCGCGGGAAGAGCCTGGATGCGGGCAGCGCAGGACCGTTCATTGTGGAAAGCCTTGGGGGAGGCCTTTGTCCAGCAGTGGACGTCATTTGGCTGAAACGATGACGACGACGATGACGATAAAAATTTCATCCGTTAAAAGCCCTCAAGTTATTTCTGAACTTTAGTTTAGTAAAAGATTTAGAATCTCAAATCGCTTATTTTAAAAATAAAACCATAAATAGAAAACGAATAGAGGTAACTTTGGGAATATATTCTATCGAGTCAACTTCATCAAATCGTGTTTCCATCCGTTAATAGCCCTAGAAAATATCCTCAACTATGCCCAATAAAAATCTTAGCGTTTAATTTTACTGTTTAGTACCTCAAAAATGAAAAATGAAAACCTCATTTTCGCCATTTTCTCTGCTACCCGGCCTTAATTACTTCACTGTGTTTGGAATTCATTCAATAATGTTAGGAATCTATTTAGGATTCATACAGTCCTAGACTTTCATTCATAATGTAAAAATACATACCTACAATGTAATATGATTTCGAAGTAGAAAAAGTCACTGTAGGTATTTCGCTTGCTGGGAATATTAATCGGTTTAGATGAAATTGAAAACCCAAAAAGTTTAGAGACTTACGAGTAGGAATAATGTCGCATGGTCGCAAGATAGACATGATTTTCTGCATCTTCATCGAACAGGCATTTGATTGCCTCCATGTTCTAATAAATCTTAATAACTTGGAGATTGTTACCTTTTCTGCCAGCTAGGTCGTGTTCCCAAGACTCCGGCAGTAGATGTAGGAACACGTCTCCAAGCAGACCGCCGACTGCGAAGCTCAGCAGGACTCGCAGTGTCGCTGCCCCCGCTGTAAAACAAAGTAATTTCGTTTAAAAAGGCTATGTAGGAAATAGTTCCTGTTTGATTGACATAGAATATGACACAGATACCTATTAAAACGTACAAGGACTAACCCCTAGCTAGGCCACACGCATCGCGGTACACCTATGATTCGCGCTGTCGCGATGTGTGTAGCCCAGAATTCGCCTGTCGGAGGAATTTTCGCCTGAATGTTATCACCATGTGCGTGGCTCAAGCAAGACCGCCATTGATTAGAAAACAAATTCCGATGCTAAAGTTTTAGGATATTCTGGCACAGTTAAGTTAGAACTTAGACATGAGGACTAGACACAAAATTCTGGGACAATCCCGAAATTCCCGTATAATTGACCAAACTAGTCGAAATACCACACAAGGATACACTTTCGTCGTTATTTATACGTATCTATTTGTATTTCTAATATTATCGTATTTAATCAATACATCATCAAATGTTTCTTTTATTAACACCATCTAAGAAGACTGACTGGGCTAGCTAGTCTCTCGAAATTCAAGTTCAAATAATGCCTAATAAATCAAGCCTACAACTTTGTTGATCTTGATCACAATAGAGCTGAAGTTTCTTTTATTAATACAGGTTTCTTTATTTCAACTTACAGTCTTTGCTTTTTGCAGTAGCAGTCTTCGTACAAATAGACTTTACCGCCAGATGTTTTTCAATTGGACACGCAAAATTTCATAACATTTCATCGGCTGACGACGAACGTAGTTGGAATCGATTTAATACATTTCCCTTTTGAATTTCAATCACATGAACACAGAACTCGGTTGTTTTTGTAATGGGGCGCTTGTTTCGAATGACAAAGCATTATCAAAAATCGGTGTTTTTATCTATACAGTCGATAATAAAAACCTTGTATCAATATAGGTACAGAACGTTTTTCATTGCTTCTGTAATGCATATTGTATTTGACCGCACCCATTCACCTTGAGGAGGCCTAAATCATATGGAAAAAGAATAGAGATCCAAGTCAAATGTCTTGACTACCTGTAGCAATTTTTTGCCTTGATGGAAGGCAAAATTTAATACGTAGGTATAGGTTCTTTTGTTCTAGACTTAGGATCTAGACTAGGCAGTGGCATACGCCTGGATATCTTTGACACCTAGGCTCTTCCGAGTCATTTTACTCTTTTCATCATGTAATATTTTCTATTGTTCTCTCCCGAATTCTTGCAATATTCTGCTAATTCCGATTTATCTCTTGACCCTTTGTTTCCATTATAGACTTGACAGTTTCGTTACGCGATGATCCCTTCATCACGTGTGGGTGTCCGACACGCTTAGCAACATCTTCGTATCATCCGTGACGTCACTATCAAACCCTAATCTCTGGCTATCGGCGTGAACTGGGCATCTACCTACTCCTTACATTGTAGCATGATTGCCAAATATTCAGCTAGATAGTAATTTATGGACAGAATGATGGATTTACTGATGGTATCTGAAAATTGTGAAAATATCAAGTGATTTTAAGTAGTTTCTTTGTGTTTAAATTCGTATCCATCATCATTTTCTGTTAGAATGTTAATATTTATTGTATTCTGATATTATACAGTTTTTTTTTTTTCAAATCCAATCTTTTTAGAACTTTAAGCCCTTTTAAGGCGCTTATACACGTCCCAAATATAGCTTGCACTTCGGTACAACATAAATGGGCTGATGATGAGGAGAATTGGCGGAAGAAACTCATTCTTTCCGATATTACACTGGTACTGCTTTTTTCAATCACTCCCCATTCATAATGTTTTAATACGTGTGGTTTTTAAAAAATCATTAACAATCTTCATATCGAGCAATTATCAGGTTGTAGTACACATGTAATAAATTATCAGCCGTCGAAGCAATCGATTATGCTTAGTACTGATTGAATGATAAGTTTATCAATTATGTTTACAATCTTAAGCTTGTTCTTAATCAGGTTTGGGTCTTAAGGCCTTATCATTCAGTCGGGTACAGATTTTACCGTGCGTTACCACCAATGTATTATTTTAATTAATTATTGAAGATTAGTGAACCTAAAAGAGTCAAAAGCCTAGTTAACTTATAAGATGATAAAACCAAAATATGCTCAATTTTAAAAAACTTGAATTATTTCATTGGATCTGCTTTTTCAGGCTATTGGGATTGCTCATTTAAATTTCAAATCTCAAGAGGTTAGAAACAGCAGAGTCGGTAACACACGTCCTTTAAATAGATTCTCAGATTATCTCAATGTCATCTACTATGTGTACCAATTCATTAGTCATTATTCATTCATAATAATTAATGCACTTAATCAAAGGTTCAAATTAAAGGACCCATGATTTCGAAGGACCAAAATTCTAGCGGAACTGTGTGCTTACCATGAGTTTACGTTAGGTGTGCTCGCTACTCGCTAGCGACTGCGTAAAAAAATGACATTAATTGTATGACATATTGTGCAGCGCCCCTAGCGGCTACTTACAAGAAACAAAATCTTCATAGAGATTTTTGACGTACTCGCTAGCGAGCGCACCTAACGTAAACTCATGGTAGGTACACTGTTGACGAATTTCCTTTCCTAGCTTTGCCTTCCTAAACAAAAGCTTTCTTCAAGTCTTAAAAAAATCGCAAGGATTCGAGTTTCTTTGTCAAGAAACATCAGACTACATTGACCCGCGCTGTTTGGCTATATTATTCCCCCGTCACAACAATAAAGTGTGACAGATAACACAAAAAACAATGATCATCTGTCAGTGGAGCATCATTTGTGTACAAGTACGCCTTACTGCAATGTCACAGAGTTCAAATTTTATCGGCTATCATTGTCGGCCCGCCGCACGTACGGTGATAGCATTAGAGTGGTCTGATAATGGAATAGGCAACTGTTCTTGAATCGAGGATGGTGATAAGAGAAATCACCTGCTTTTGGGAAGGATAGAACAATTAAATTAAAAAACAGACTGCGGTAGGTTAACAGAAAATATGCTTCTCATGGAAAACTATGGGATATCTCAGTTGATAATTGCAGCAATAATAGGTACGGCAGGTAGATCTTCTGATTCAATCTGATTAAAAATCAACCCAGACATTACATTATATTCTTCTCACCAATTGATTTCTTTCCGTATTTTTTCTGACGATCTAAATTAACCCGGATTTTGGGGCTTCTATTATGATAAGTACCTTGTGTTAGAACAGATTTGTTTCTCCGACCTCTTGACGCGGATTCTATGGCCATTATCACGAATGAGCAGCATACAATCATTCTCTGGGTACGTGTATTTCAATAACTTCAGATAGTCTAAAATTCACTTTTCAGCAAAGAGAGTCAATCAAAAAGGCAAATAATATGAGTATTATTTACATTATTATTCGTATCGAAACACTATCGCTGGGCAGTGTTATTGTTTATTGACATGCACGATTGCGTACAGTAATTATAATTTCCCGTACGTACAGAGTAATCTGCATGTGTAACGGATACGGTGAGTTTATCGAAATTTAACGCGTTAGTGACTTTAATGCCTGAGAAGTTCATAACTTCTGATGTAAGCTAATCGTGGTCCACAGGTTGATAGAGTAATTAGTGGGATTGTTTTTTTGGTACAGATTTGTTTCGAAAACAATAAGAAGAAGGTGGGTTTTGGTATCCGACATTAATCAAAGTAAAGCTTCGTTCAAATAAGACAACCACGTTATAGAACGTTTACATCACTCGCAATTGAAATTGATGCAACAATTGCCTCGGTTGTCTCGGCATCAAGCAGTACTGGTAATAATTAATGCTGCCTGAGGTATTTGTATCTCGCAGCACGTTGCATTGTCTTTATAACAAGTCTGAATTACAACTATGACTACCTAATTTTCCATCAGTCATATAGTGACATCACGGATGTTTTCCAAAGACCCGTGACATTACACTATTTTACAAACACTTGACTTGATCGTATTCTGTTTCTTTCCATTATGACTTGCAATTTGCATGACGTGATATGAAAAGAAGAAACAGAATACGATCCAGCAAGTTGACTCCAACCAACCAATGAGTCAACTAATGTGCTGTTTGCTGACTTTTTACTTCTATCTTTTTAATATGTTTGCTCTCTACATCACGAAGCGAAGGATTTTTTCGGTTGGCTCAGTTCATATTTTTCAGTTTAAATGTCGCTTTTTTCCGTACATGCATTTTGCTGTAACGGTCTTTTCACGGATATATTCTACCATCTGGTTCTTCAGAAGCATGGCAACGGTATTTTTAACGAAGGAGTATCCTCGATCATTCGATGGTTGGACATCTATTGACAATTTGTGACAAAACATCACCGCCTGCCGACATATTCTGGAATATCTGAGGACTTTAACGATACAAAAGTTCTATTTACCAAATCGATTAAGGAGGACACCGATGCGCATCCAATAAATACATTTATTGGTTATCCAGTGACCTATAAAATTGCGTATGACGCAAACGCCTCTCGTGGGTAGAAAACTGGTTAACGGGAGTGTATCATAGATTGGTTTCATTCAGTTAGCTTTTTTATATTCTTTTGAAGATTTATTTGGATTTCTATATCTGTCCCTGTGATAGTTTAGGACTTCAGGCGATTTTCACGTAACGTAAAACGTTTTCAGAATTAATTCTGTCGCGGATTTTACTTTTTCTAGGGCAGTCTAAGGCTTCTGGTTTATCATAAGCGTAGGTATAATCAATTATTGCCTGGAAACCGTTTGCTGAAGGTTCCATGCTTTGACAGTCACAGTTTAACTTTCCCTGCACTGGTTAGGTTTTTATTGGCAGTCAAGCTGTAGAATCTACAGTGTAGATTCTAGCTACACAGGAGTTGCAGCAGTGGGAACGAGAGGTGGGAATAGTCCTGCAGACACAATAAGTCTCGTCTCGATTGGTGCATGGCAGAGGCCTATGGCGGCTTATTAAGTCTTAGTAAGACTGGTGTAAGACTGTCTTACACCAGGGTTGTGGCTTTAGTGGTTACTAGAACATAGTAAAGATTTCATTTTTTTTTTGGATTTTAATGCATTCAAAATGTACAAAACAATAGGGTCATTCCATGACAAATGTTACCGAGGGTGAAAAACTAAATATGTTCTTTTCGCATTAAATCTGATGAATTTTGAAAGTAAACATTCCAAATTATAATGTGAAACAAAAACAATCTGCAAGAAACAAGTAATTTTTAAGTTATTAGTCTTCAAAGTCTATACTTAAGTCAACTGTCTGAATGATCATTTTCTCTCTAATTATTGGTAATACGATTTAAAAAAAAACTATCAATCTGTGAAACGTTTTGCCACTATATGATTTGAGGGTATTTATCATAGTATTGGTAGGTAGCGCCATAGTCCCAAATAAATTGATAATCATCAAGTTCTTAGTGTGTTTTCTTGTTACTTCGGCGATGTAACACCCGAAACAAAAAAACAGGTATTTGTTTTATTATTGTACCTTACACATGGATTAGGATAACAATATTTGGTAAAAGCAGGCCTGGCTCACTCCGCACGGTACATCCGATAAATACCTACAGCGAAGCGCCCCGCCGGCGGGTATTATATCAGTCGAGTGTCACGCGCGCGCCCGTCAGGACGCTGGCGTGAGTTGTAGTACCTAATTCTATGATCGAAGTATTATTTAAAAATGGACATAAAGAGAAAGAAATATTGTGCGGCGTTCGGGTGTTTAAATTCGAAAAGAAATCTACCGGATTTATCTTTTTTTTCGCTTCCCAAAGATGCTGAAAGGTATGTTGGCCATGTAGGTAATCAATAATAAAATTCTTAGGATAGTATAGGATTCTTCTTTTTTCTGTAATAGTATGTTTAATTTATCTGTCTTATGTTAAAATAGGTATGAATGAAGACATTGTAATAAAACAAGTTTTTTAATCCTAATTAGGTATATTTGAAATGTTATTTTTACAAAGGTAAAATAACAGTAATACTTACTTACCTACATACGTACCTCATTACAAATAAGTAGATTAATTATTTTTTCACTAGACAGCAACCCTAACAGCGTAAGAAGAGTACAGAGGCACGCGATAGAAAGAGACAAAACTTGTAGGTGAATAAAATTGTAGGTACGTAGTGCTGTACGAGCTGAATTCCACTGTATCGCGTCGTAGCAAGACTTGCATTTATTTAAATCGTCTTGCGGAGTAATCCTTCTGTACCTGTACTATTACTTATTCTGTGGTAAAAGTAAGGTCATGGTAGTAATGATTTCAAATACTAAGTAATTTCTGAGCATGATACTAATTTAGTATGTTTCTTTCTTGATTAAAAACTGTAACACCCGAAACGTTTCGGGTATTACATTTTTATTTATACGTCGATAATGTGTGTATATTGCTTGGAGAAGTCAAAAAGTATTACTGTGAGGGTCCTTCGACCTCCCACTAGCGCTGGCGTCGGAAAAGGAGTCATATTTCTCTATTTAAGACATTTTTGAAATGTCGACTCAACACTAAAATTAAGATATTGCTAAAAAGTCTCGATGTTTGACATTTCCATTAAATATCGTAATTAGAAATTAAAGAAATGCTATCTCAAGCCAAAAACAATAGAAAAAGCTATATTCTGAGGAAAAATTAAACTTGAACTTTGTATATTTTTTAAAAAAAGATGCTTCGTAATTTCAAATCAGAATTCGCTCTATTTGTGTTTATTTGTTGTACTCCTTATTTTGTAGTACCTAGAGACTAATAAAACACCGATTTTATCGATAAAACGAGTTGCATTTTCGTACTCGTAACACCCGAAACAGAACCATTGTAACACCCGAAACAAAGAAAAAAATTATAAAAAATAGTAAAACGTTTTATGTAACAGTGATTGTATGTTACATGGTTTGTAAATTTTATACTTTAGAAGTCCTGTAAGTTTTAGGTATAATTCCTTAAGAAAATTCGCTAAATTTCGAGTAAATGCAACAACAGTCAGAACGTAGAGGCAAAATCTCGTAACGCCCGAAACGCACACTTTTTGGCTCATATTTTCGTTATCCTACATTCTAAGCTGTACAAACTTTATTATTTAGATAAAGCAACTAAAAACGGACAGATTAAGGCACTAATATTATTAAAATACTATTTCAAAATACAAGAAATTGTTGAATATGTGTGTACGAACGTAACACCCGAAACGATGGAATGACCCAATAGTGACCTTTTTTTTGAAGATTTTAACGTTTTTTTTGGACTGTAATCAAAAGGAAAAAAACAATGGTGCCTTATTTATTTTAGTTATTTTGTTAGTAAAAAAAAAAACAAAAATAGGCCACTTCTTAGACTAATTGTTTTTGTTGCTATCGATTTCAAAAAATCTGTTAAAATGGTGAAACTTTAGTATCTATTGTGATCTACACAGCCAGTCAAGCGTTTGAGATAAGTTGCCTAATCTGAGTTTCATAAGAGCATTCAAACTGCTACCTGAAGTGGTTACTGGTTAGGCAAAACATAAGTATCAGATTCAATTTATAACTAAGAAAATATTAATAAGAAAACATCAAGTTAAAAATGAAATAAAATAATTAAACTTAAAAAAGTGTAATAGCATGAAATGTGGCATTCAGTCTGATGATAGTTATTTTTCTGGTAAAAAACCAGTTACACACAAAATAATTAGAAGTTGTTTTAAGATAAAACCAACAAATGAAAATATAAAAACAGTAGGACATATTATGACTCTGCTGTTTAATTTATCTTACATGTAAAAATCTTATTTATTATAGGTACAGATATAGGAATTGATATATCACCACTGAATTTCCCAAGCATTTAATTTCTTTTGTTGTAGCCAATATCCTAATCTGAATATGTTCCTAGTTTGAAATTTTGGGAATAATGGGATTATTTACAGACACAATACCTCACATTTATTGTACCAAATAATTTGTCTACATTTATAAATGATTCAGATCTGTACAAAAAAGATCCCAACACATTATTGTACCTGGGATTTATGTCCCTGTGTTGTTATTATGCACCATTATTATCAAAAGTATGTAAAATAAAATTACTATATCATGCGAAAGAAAAAAAGCAAACGAAGAGTCTACAGTCGACTAAGTTATTATTTTTCTTGCAAAGTTACTCTCATTGCAACTACATGAAACATAACTGTTTTCCTATTCTGTTATAGTATGGCAAAGGTTAATACAACCTGATACTAGCATGTTATTTATTTATAAACATCAAGACTGAAACAATGCAAGCATGTTTTAGGTGAACAAACTTTTACAAGACTTGGTAAATAATATCTTTAAATATTTAATGTCAACTTTGTATTGGTAATTTGTTGTTCTAATTTACATATTTCACCCTGTAGACAACACATAACACACAATTTTCTGTTTGATTAGTATGCCTGAAGATTTTTTCTCAGGTGTGGTTAAACTTTCAAAGAATAATAATTTATAAATTCAACTGCTGATTTATTGTTGGAAATTGTTTTGTTTTCAACTTTCTAAGTAGGAAAATACCAATTAAAGAAACAATGAGAAAACTATTGGATTTTTCTTTAACATTGTTTTGTTTTCAATAAGTTAGATTTTGTGTTCAATTGTTTCTTTAATAAGTGGTAAGTATGTAAAGTGACAGACATTATATTTTTAAGCCTTGCTTAATATCGATGGATGCAACAAAGGATCGCATGTGGAGTTGTTGGCATCCCACATGACATGGATGACATACACTACTAAAAATAGGACCTTGTTCACGACGAATATTCCGTAAAATTAACAAAAGCAACACTCACCTCCGTCTTTAAACGACGCAGATTCGTCGATGGGTATGATCAGGAGAGGCAGGATCCCACTGAGTCCAACCAGAACTGAGGCAAGAGCGGCAAACAACCACGGATGTTCATCTAACTCCTCCATCAGAGTAAACAAATATTCTGGGATATATCCCGCCAAAACTGAGTCCGTCGCAGCACTCATCGCGTTTATTTTTTTTGCGTTCTAAATTCAAAAACAATAACACCAGCCAGGAACTTCAAATAGTTTTTATTGTACGACTATGAGCGACCCATTTCTAGGAAGCTCAACCGATCCGTCTCATTCCGCACGACGAACTAAATAAATCAGTAATCAGTACACAAGAGATGTACGCTTATTTCCGAGATAAAGACATGAGACGAAATACGGTCCGTCTCGAGATTGAGGACGTCCGCCGGTTTGATTTTCGTTTTCAACACTTACTATATATTTAATTTCCCAATTAATCTTTTTTCATTTTAATAAACCCGCTCAATGCGCATTTATGTAACGCGTACAAACGAAATTCCAAGGTAACACGCCGAAACCACATAACTCGATACCGAACTTGAAAATATCAAAACAAAGTATGGAACGAATGAACTTTAATGGCTGGCCGTTTGACAGAAGGACAGAGAGTGAATGAATGAATGACAATGAAACAGACAAGATAGTGTTGTCTACCATAATTTTATTCGATTATTTTAGAGGGCAAAATCGATTACTTTATAAGAAAATTTTCGAGTAGAGGAGAGGATAAACGAATAGTCGATTTGATGAGTAACGAATGTTTTAAATTATTCTTTCTTTCTTTCATTGAACAAAAAAAACCAGATTAATTAATGTCATATACTATAATATTAATGTGTATTTGTGTCTAAATTAAATGTTTTTAAATAAAAATCTGGTCTAGGTATTATTTAAATCTAAGAGTTATTATTTTAATCAGAAATGATTTCTATAAATAATTAATAGCCTTGTGTCATACTTCGAATCGATTTGAATAATTTGCTTTTTTAAGAGCATCACTAAGCTTGTTTGACGTATTAAAAAAAATGTTACCAGCAACTAAATATTTTTGTACCAATTTGATAGTTTTCGCAATCAATATTTGGAATAGAATTTAGAATTATATTGTAAGTACAAACGAAAAGTGCTAGTACTACAGGAGAGATCTATTGATCTTCACGGTTTAATGTACATATTTTATTTACATGAATGTACTTAATTTAAGTAAGCACGATTGGTGATTAACAGACAGTTAATTTTTGCAAATAAATTTGAGTTTAGTACGTTACTATTAACTAAATGAGTGATGTATATTTAAAAAGATCTTATACCACAGAATAATAATGTACTTCGCTTTACTCTTTATAGTTTTTATTTTATTAATAAAATATTTTTTAACACTTTTACGTACCTACTTCAGGATACTTTTTAAAATAAAACCGTCATAAATATACGTTTTAAAATTAGGTATTAATTTGCTAAATGATGATTAGTTCTAAGCAGAATGCTATGATCAAATGCCAGTTTGGTCAATTTTATCGAGTCAGTTAACGAATATTAAAAGCCTGTTGTTACTGACTGAGCTGCCTCCTATAATTAACACGTTAGTTAAAATGATGCTAGACGGACAACTACATCTATCTCTTGGTAAGAGTAGCACGAATGCAATACGAGTCCTCTTGGCAGCCACAACGGTCAGCGCCCAGTTCAAGCGAAATGCCGTACTTATTTTGGCTTGCCAATTTAATACTGACAGCATACATGTCTAGTATAGGTGTACAGTCTTACAGAGATAAGTCTTGAATCGCATTTGTAAAGCGAAAGACAACATACATGACGGATATTTGGTGCTACTAATGTGCTTTCGCGCCAAACGTGTGTGTTTTGAAAAGTGAACGTAGCAGACAGTGCGTGAATAAAGTTTATTGAAGTGAATTGTTTGTTAATTATTCATAATGGATTCGTGGGGTATTCTTAACGTGGATACAGCAGCAGCTGCAATTTCAAGGGATGACATGCAATCCAGTTTTCGTCGGAAGCAAGTTATGGTAGGATACCATCTACACATTTTCCTTATTGTAACAAAATACTTGTTAAAAACTTATATGTCTGTTTAACGAATAAAAGTTCAATCAATTGATATTTTTGAAAAATTAATTTTTCAAACGACTATTTTAAATCATTTCAATGTTAAATTACACGTATTGTTTTTGTTATTTGGATAAGTCCCAAAGATGCCACACTATGCAGTTAATATTATATCGATGATCTTTTATTTTTATACAGGCATTTAAGGATCATTATTATAATAATGTTTTTTTTAATAAAAATAAATTTAATTTAATTCAAATTCATAGAACTAATGATAAAGTTTAACTATTTAAAAAATAAGAAAGCGTCTACTAAGGCTGATTAATAATAACTAATCTTTTAACTGACTTTCTATTACGATCACTGTAGAGTAGCGTCGCACGGTGGATCGAAATGGCATTAAAGTGGACATAGGGATTTTTTCCGGAAAATCGAATTTTAAAAATTGCCAATCGATAGTCCTTTGCTCACTCATCACGACATGTCATATCACATTTTTCTCTAAACCTGATACTTTAGCTTAAAAAAAATAATTTGTGTTTTTTTTGTATGAAACGAGACATAAAGTGCTGATTTTCTCCGAAGACCTGCTAGATCGTGACTTGAAACAACCTAGGTCAGTATAACTGCATTATTTATTAATATTCTAAGCTATTTCCAGCTGCTCCAAACCGCAACTTAGCCTGTTAAACGATTCCGAAAAAAATTAAAATTGACTCTTTTTGTAATTGTATTTTAGTTCTTTTTTTTAGAAAAAGCTTCGATTACGGTACTAGAAAGTGATTTTATCGTTAGGTGACATTGTTATCTATTCTCAGAATCTGTTAAACCCTTTCTTTCCTATCAGCACATGACTTTAAAACAACAATGAAGTTACTCATACCTCGTAAATAACGTGTTTTGCGAATAAGCAGATAATGGTCAGGGGTGGGGGTAAAAAACAAACAAGGATTGTTTATTTGTTTTAAATTTAGTTTGGGCTGTGTAACGTCACCAATAACATTCAACTTTAAATGCGGTTTTTAACATGTAATTACAATGGAAGCTATTGTGACTAATATAGATTTGTTCGTAGTCTTAAGAAATACCTTAAAACCTTTGATGGACAGTGAGGAACTTTATAATCACCTTTAGCAGAAAATGGTACATTTGTCAGAAGAAAACAGTGTTAAGAGCGTTTACGCCGTTTGGCGCAAAAACAGTACTTTTTCAACCCGTTACAATCATTAACCAGTTACATTACAAATATGTTAATATAGGCATAAATAATTAGGCAATTTCGTCGTCTAAATAGTTAGTTGAGATAATATTTCGATTAGTATAATATTTAAGAATTCTATCAAGATAAGTCCTCACAGGTTTTAAAATTTCCACTTTAGCGTCAGTTTACAAGCTGATTTTTTTATAAAAATACTGTGAAAACGATATAACAAACATTTATATCCTTAGATTTAAGCATGAAGACAAAATTGAGGAAAATGTTCTGTTTCTGAGTTAATTTATGTAACGTGTAATTCATCTTTTTTTCTGTTTCTGAGTTAATTTATGTAACGGTTTCCTCGGGATAAAGGAAGTAGTCGAAGCATGTAGTGTAGAAGTTGGCATGTTTTCTGTAATAGCATCTATATTAATTGACGTTGTTTTTTCACTAGGTTCAGTAATTTTTTTTTTTCCTTTGAACCAACATTTTCCTCAATTTTGTCTTCATCAAAAACTAGTTGCCAGACCCAGTTAATTGGAGATTCAAGGCAATCACTGTTTCTTCTTAAAAATTGGGGAAGAGATAGATGACAGTTTGTCCATCGTCCATTAAGATTAGTACAAAAATTCCGGCAAACTTTTTTTAACTTAACACTGTTTTCTTCTGACAAATGTACCATTTTCTGCTAAAGGTGATTATAAAGTTCCTCACTGTCCATGAAAGGTTTTAAGGTGTTTCTTAAGACTACGAACAAATCTATATTATTCACAATAGCTTCCATTGTAATTACATGTTAAAAACCGCATTTAAAGTTGAATGTTATTGGTGACGTTACACAGCCTAAACTAAATTTAAAACAAATAAACAATCCTTGTTTGTGTTTTACCCCCACCCCTGACCATTATCTGCTTATTCGCAAAACACGTTATTTACGAGGTATGAGTAACTTCATTGTTGTTTTAAAGTCATGTGCTGATAGGAAAGAAAGGGTTTAACAGATTCTGAGAATAGATAACAGTGTCACCTAACGATAAAATCACTTTCTAGTACCGTAATCGAAGCTTTTTCTAAAAAAAAAGAACTAAAATACAATTACAAAAAGAGTCAATTTTAATTTTTTTCGGAATCGTTTAACAGGCTAAGTTGCGGTTTGGAGCAGCTGGAAATAGCTTAGAATATTAATAAATAATGCAGTTATACCGACCTAGGTTGTTTCAAGTCACGATCTAGCAGGTCTTCGGAGAAAATTAGCACTTTATGTCTCGTTTCATACAAAAAAAAACACAAATTATTTTTTTTAAGCTAAAGTATCAGGTTTAGAGAAAAATGTGATATAACATGTCGTGATGAGTGAGAAAAGGACTATCGATTGGCAATTTTTAAAATTCGATTATCCGGAAAAAATCCCTATGTCCACTTTAATGCCATTTCGATCCACCGTGCGTCGCGTCGCGTCGTTCTAAAAAAATATTTTTGTAGCTTTTTAAATGTTATTACTTAGGTACCTACTCTTAAAAACCATCGTGTTTCTAATTTTGATGTTATTATGATAATAATAATAATGAAGATTTCTCCATAAATTGATAAAGTCAGTGTGTGATGGTGATGAATTATAATTGCGGTGCAGGCCGAGGCAGTAAATTAATGGATGTTTATTTCCAGCACAGAGTTTAACTACGAAAGCTGAACATTTAACAGACTATAATAATTCACGTTGGTTTTCTTTGAATAAGAATTGTTGCCTCTACTATTGTCATTATTACAGCTAAAGAACAAAGAAAAGATACTGAGAAATGACTACAACAACTAATATTTCGTTCGAGCACATGAAACAAAGCGAAATTTTATTTCAAATTAGCGATGAACTTGCTTGCAAAGCCAACTGCAAGCTGATTAAGTTTATTTACCTTCTCTTTATTGTATGTAGCTAAGCTAATCATATAAAATCGAAGAGACTAATGATTTAACTGCCTACCTAATGGCGTTTGCTAACACAAGAAAGAAAGAAAAAAAAACCAAACCTACTCTGAAACTGGAATACGAAAGTTTTTAATTTACTAACGGAAAACATACTGTATTAATAATCATAGAAAAGTGACAGAAAGTGAAGAAAAATAACAGATGTTGAATTTCAGAATCTAAAATGAAAGTAATCAACGCGCTATGGCGGAAGTTTATTTACATTAACAACATTTCGGTCAACCAAAACATTACATATCTACACGAGTCGGTGACATTCCTTACACATTGCGATCTGTATGATGCGGTTATCTTAATATAGTCGTCTCGTCTCATTTGCCCGAAAAATAATCACGATATGTATGCATGCATTGATGAATCACCGTAAAGTTCAGTTTCACAGATAGTTACACTCTGAAATACAAGGATGTTAAGATTAAATCAAAGGTTGACGTGAAAATAATTATTTATGGAAAATTCGCAGTTAGCTACTGTTTGTGTTAAGAAATGTTTAGTTAAATACATGATTAACATAATTGAGTGTAAACAATGTAGCATTATTACTTAAATAGTGAATTGGGCAATCTTATGACTTTTCCAGCGAGCGCAAGCGGTGCCATTATCTTTCAGCGCATCGCATTTCTGCCGTAAGTGGCGGTTCACTGAGCTATTTATAAACTTGATGGTCTATCCATCCATACGCTTAGTAGGTACCTACTTACTGTGAACAAGATTGTAATTAATTTGACTGAAAAACGTAGGTCGATTTTTAACACAAGAAAAATAAATACTTCTTCTTACTACTCTAAAAATCACGTTTTAAATAATTTCATTTCAATTCATGGGTTTTGATAAGATATAAAACAGCATCAGTCTGTCCGGGTAAGTGACAGTAAAAAAATCAAACCAAACCACTTGAATAAAGTAAATTCGATGGCGTCGTTAGAAATAAGTTAGAAAATAAAACCTACTATCAGACTTAATCTTAGTCTGGTGCGGTAATGAGTCACAGTCCAGGAAATACCTTTTGGTTTGCCAATACGCGTCCGATGAGAATATGAGATTCGCTTTCCGTCTCGTTGAATGAAAGTCTGAAAGAATCGTTGCACTAATAATACGTACCTATGCAACTTTATAACCGCAAATCTTAAATCAAATACTTTATAGTGATACAGTTAGGTACTTACTAATATTTTATGTTTATAACGTAAAGGTAAACAAAACATACGTCAAAATGCTTACACCTGTGGTTTGTAAATTGAGGCAGATAAATTCGTGCACTAAAATATATCACTGGTAATAATACTGTAGTACTAGTATTTATTCTGTAATAAATACTTAAATTGGAATTGAAACAGACTCCCGAGTTTCATTGAACACATTGTATGATCTGTGTATTCAAAATTTCCCGCTCAGTAGGTAAAAACCAGGAAGACTATAAATATCTTCTCATCGAAAATCCATATTTACAGAAAATAAAATATTCATTAACTTCTACTAAAACCTAAATAAAGTTATCAATTTTTTTTAAATTTAATTATTAGACGTTTAATCAAAAGTAAATAATCGACAGATTCCCGAAATATTTCCTTCAACGTGCCGAGGCCTCGTGCACTCCCAGACGCTTCCAAAATTAACCACAGCGTTCCATATCTCCCATTCGCTGAGTACTTTCTGCGCGTCTGAAGTAAACTATTACGATAGTGCATTGATAAATAGGCATTTTACATGCATTTGTAGTGTTTCTTGCGTGGAAAACAGAAAGTAAATCATGGATATACCAACTGACATTTGGGGTCAGCTGGCGCTGGAAGCTGGTCAAGTGTATTTGACTGAGGGCGGTCAAGTCAGGAGTCCCTTTGCGAACACGGTAAAGTAGTTTGTTAGAAAATAAACCAGTGCGTTTTATTACGGATCTTCTAATCATCGGTAGAAACATCGAGCTGATTAAACTGCCAAATGTATTCTGCCAAGAAGGAAATAACCGTGACTGTTATTGTGTAATTGAAGAGTTTGACCTATACAATATCTACACCTAGAGAAACGTAGAATCAGATAGTGAGACAATGTACACTTATAACAAACTATTAGTTTCGTGGCAAAAAGAAAATGTTTAAACTGATTAACTGCAATGCTGTTTTTTTTAAAGGGTGATTAACTATAGAGATAGAGAGAGACATTATGTTTTAAACCTAAACTTTTCATTTTACTTAGTAATTGTCTATTGAGCAAAAATTGTTTCCAAGTCTGCCGACAGAAATTAATGACTTGTCATAGCTTTGGTATTCAGCAGTTAAATTTAATGAACATGCGTGCAAACTCTGGTAGTAACTATAGAGTTAAAATAATTGTGTTTCTCTTTTCAGACAATAGAAAAGCTTCCCGATAAAGTATTATTGAACATATTCTCATATTTAACACATAGAGAAATATGTCGGATGGCAACAGTATGCAAACGTTGGCGAATGGTAGCATACGATACAAAACTATGGACTCATGTCAGTTTACGGCCAGAAATATCTGGTCTACATGTCGGTAAATATTTGAAATTCTTAATTTGTACAGTTTTCGTAGACGTTACCTGAAAATGGCAACATTGAACTTGAAATGTCATTTTAATTACAGTAATTGATCATAGATGTCACTATTTGCGCCGTTCATTCTCATTTCCGGTTTATTTCATTCTTTCTAGGTTCCTTGGAGTCCCTTTTGGCGCTAATTTCCATAAGGTTCGGGCCATCTCTACGATACATAGAGTTACCGATTGAGTTGATCACGCACAATGTACTGCACGAGTTAGCTGCTAAATGCCCCAACTTGACACACATGCTGCTGGACTTTAGTACTGGTAAGCTACTCTCTGGTAACTACTATCCTTTTTTGTTTAAGACCGAAGTAGAACTAATTTGTAGGGTAGTAGTTACAAATACGCTAGTAGTTATTGATAAGATCTTACTACTTGCTTTATCAAGTCTTCACTCACTACGAAGTCTCACAATAAACATCAAACGCGAAGTTTATTAGAGTATTTCTCAAAAAAAATGTACGTAACGAAACGGTAGTAACGAAATAGTAAGGCCATAAGGCTTGTTATACATTGGCGAAATATTGTGAATGCTCTAAATTTATTCAATTCGAAATATTTGTAAGTATGCACCCAAATACGGGGTAATATTAAGGGGTTAGAAATAAAATAAGGGAGTAATCATTCATACTATTTTAATAAAATTATTTTTGTTCCATCATGTTTATCCATTTTGAGTCGTTCTCTGTAAGCTTTTTGCCTTTTGGCATTGGTTTTTGGCGGCATTCCTAAAAAAACAAAAAAAGTAATCACATAAAAACGTAATCTAAATGATTTGATTATTTTTTGCTGGTGGCACTTCTGTAAAGCAGATAGTATCCAATCCTTTTGTTATTGACGCTCTATATTTTTTGAAATAAATTAAGTAGTGAATATTACTATGCTTAGTCAGGTAATAACAGTATACACTCAGCATTATGTTGTACTTTTTCGTAACGTAACGAAATTCGTAAAAAACGTAACGAAATATTAGACAAAATGAGATCAGAAACAAGTATTTTTTTGATAAAATTTGTTACAGCAAATATAAAAGCTTACTAAATGTTCGTACCACACGTATTACAAAAAATGGTTAAATGAAGACTTACCGTTCTATATAAAATGGCTGATTTTACTTCCTGTTACGAAAAAGTAATCCCACAAAACACACACGTTTTCACTAATTTTCGCGATAGATGTAATGGCGGAGACGTCAGGCCAACAGCCATTCAGAGTGCAGCTATTGTTGTCCGTGTAAAATAAATACGGAATTGTTCAGAAACCATGGGAAAGTAGAAATAAATCGTAACTAAAGAGTAAATAACGAAATAGTAAATGAGAGCGACTCATTTTGTTTTTTTGCTTTAAATTGCCAATTCATTATGACACCCCATAGAAAATCAATTTGATACAGAAACTGCGATTACTGTAGAACGATAATACAAAGAAATTTACAATAATTTAGTTACGTATCGCATTTTATGAAACAAAAACACATGAAAAAGATAGGGTGGCAAACAGGTTTTTGTATGAAAGGTAAAAAAGGACTATTTTTAAAATATCTAAATATTTGGTAATAAGTAGGATTATAGCTATAATTCTTCGTTATCTTAAAGATTAATATTCATCCTTCAAAATTGTGTGTGTGTTTTTTTTGTGTGATGATTTATAAATATAAAACTTTTGAACTGTTTCAAAGCACACTTTTTTTTTTCAAAATGTACATTATTTTTGAGAAATACTCATTAGTAATTGTAGTAAGTAGGTATACAAGTATGTACAATAGGTAAGTATACTTACAGCTTGATGCTTAGGTTGTCTTGCTGCTGCTACAGCCGTGAGAGTAGACTGGTGGATAGCGGCTGTGGCAATGGCATCGTCTGTTCGGGCGGGCTTGACCTTCAAGCCTTGAAGATCTTCGGCTACCCTCACCTAAAATTGACACATTCCTATTATTGCTAGTGATGTGTTATTGCTGCGTGATCGAATCAGAAATGAGGAGATCCGTAGAGAACCAGAGTGACTGACTAGCTTGCAGAATCGCTAAAATCAAGTGGCAGTGGGCAGGTCACATAGCTCGTAGAGCTGACGGCCTGGGGCAGGAAAGTTCTTGAGTGGCGACCACGAGCCGGAAGACGTAGCGTGGGCAGGCCTCCCACTAGGTGGACCGACGATCTGGTGAAGGTCGCGGGAGGCGCCTGGATGCGAGAGAGAGACCGGTCTTTGTGGAAATCCTTGGGGGAGGAGTTTGCCCAGCAGTGGACGTCTTTCGGCTGAAACGAACGAACGACGTGTTATTGTCACGACACAAATTAACACTCACTCAAATACTCGTAACTCACTGTAATAAATAGTATCGGGGTTTATTTAACGGCAATACCCACTAGCAGGTTTACATATTGGTTACCACTGGGATTCACTGATGACTTAAAACCGTCTTCCTGATTGAGTATTGCGAAATTCTTCGGCTGCCTGGGTTACACCATCATACTTTAACTTTGACAAACGCCCAAAATCTGTCAAATTCCATACAAAAAACACCGGTTATCGTCATAGTTACAGTCAAAGTTAGGTGGTGCAACTCAGTCTGAATCTTTTGGTTAATTCAATATTTTTGTTTAATTTTCTTTCCAGCCATGCAACTGCACGACTTCTCAGAGATGCAGGCGTTCCCTACCAAGCTGCGGTACCTCTGCATCTGTCTTTCCGAGGTCATCTTCATGGAGGGCTTCATGAGGAAGATATACAACTTCATCAACGGCCTGGAGATATTACACCTTATTGGTGAGTGGCGGGGAATAAGTAAGTTATGAACAAAGACTACTAGAAAGAATACTTAAACGTGATGGTTATTGCACGAGACTTGAGTACTTACTTAGGCCACAGAATAATAATAAGTGCTTAGGCCCAGTTTTTTAATTCGTAGTTAAAATAACCAATGGTCAAATTTGACAGATGTCAAATGACAAGTGGTTAAATTTTAATATCAGAAAAAAATGTTTTTCGAACAATGGTTAGCTTGACTTTTAGTACATTTTTTAACTATTTGTTTACATTTTGTTAATATTTAACCATTAGTAGCAAATTTTAACAATTAGTTATTTTAGCTATGAATCAAAAAACTGGTCCTTAGCGTAGGAAAATCGGCGGCATGATTTGATTATGGAATACAGCTCTTTGGTCTCTATTTCTATCAATGATGGAAAGAGGGCTCTTATCGATCGATAAAAAAGCATTTGTTTTCGCGTTAAGTACACCTTCGTCGCAATGTAGAGTTTATTTCATTATTGCCCCAAATTAATAAATAGGCGCTGCGCTAGCTAAATAGAAAAAAATAATTATCTATACTAATATTTAAATGCGAAAGTAACTCTGTCTGTCTGTTTGTCTTGCTTTTACGCCTAAACCACTGAACCGATTTTGATGAAATTTGGCATAGAGATAGTTTGAGTCCCGGGAAAGGACATAGTTTTTCTGTGACAGACAAAATTCCACGCGGGCGAAACCACGGGCGGAAAGCCAGTAAAAATATACCTCTCTTTCTCCTCAGCCGATAGGCTGCATTCTAAATAAAGGCTTCTTCCAATATAGCTGTCACTATGTTTTCTACGTATTTGACGATACAACACCTTCGTTTCACCATAATATTAAGAAGCATACAACAAAATCATAAATCACAAATCCACAAACATTTCTCAGGAACCTACGAAAAGGTAGAAGAGGAGGAGGAAGAAATCTATGAAGTGATAAACGTGCACAAGCTGAAGTCCGCAACGCCGAATCTGCGCGTCATCAACCTATACGGGATCAACTTCGTGGATGATTCGCATATTGACGCGTTCAGCTCTAACTGTATCCAGGTAAGATGGAGAGGCTAGGTGGATCGACGATTTGGTGAAGGTCGCGGGAGGAGCCTGGATGCGGGCCACGCAGGACCGGTCGTTTTGGAAATCCTTGGGGGAGTCATTTGGCTGAAACGAAGGTGGATATTAGGAATATATTAGATTTAATAATCTTAAGAACCTAGATCACTCTCATTCACGACCTATTACTTTGTTCCCAGCAAATTTAGTTATTTCGAGTAAGTAAGTAGGCAGGCAAGCTTTTTGCCTATAACAAAAACTGCTCCCTCTCTACACGGGCTTACCGCCTGGAAGTGTGCGCATCCAGACCAAAGTGTGGACCAAATCCTCCAGTACTTTCTCGACTAACAAAGTATAAAAGACTCCCCCAAAGATTTTCACAATGACCGGCCCACATCTATGTGCTTCCCCGCATCGACACTGCAAGTAATGCAACCCCCTAAACAAGTGGCACTTTTTGATTGCTTCGAAAATCTAATATCCCTTCACGGCGAAGTTCTGCAGCAAACAAATAAAACCTCGCGCCGGAGTAAAGGCCTTTCCAAATTACAACTGCCGCGTTTTGCCACATGTCTAAATCCTACTAATATTATAAATTCGAAAGTTTGTATGGATGTCTGGATGTGGACATTTTTGTTACTCTTTCACGCAAAAACTACTTAACGGATTTTGATGAAACTCTGCAGTGTTATAGTTTATAGCCCAGAATAACATATAGGCTATTTTATGACTGACTGGGTGAAGCCGCGGGCAAAAGCTGGTTACTAATATACATAAGTAAACAACAATAACGTTGTTCGTACCTACAGCTCTTTTGGTAATGCTGAATAACGTTTTTCTTATCTTACAGTTGGAGTGCCTGGCGGTGAACTACTGCAACAAGGTGACGGGCTCTACCATGAAGACGCTCTTCCAGCGCTCGCGCCGCCTCACCTGCCTTCTCATGAACGGATGCAGTAAGTTTCTTTGTTTAATTCTTTATACCTGATGATAACTGGAGAACAACCGGACCAATTGGGTAGAGACACCAAGACCAAGACACAACTTAAAAAAAAATCCCCGTTGCCAATATCATAGGACAAGTCGCTTTTGGACAGCACCTATGAGTATGTCAATTGAAAAGGTGAAACTACCCTCTAGCTACTAGGTACTTGATACTTTTTTAAATGTACAGGATGTTTCATAAAGACCATGTCAAACTTAAGAAGATACTTATGGATGGCCATCTAGACACAGAACAGAATCATATCTTTGAAATGTGAACTTTTACTATAAGCTCTTTCTAAGTACATAGATGGTCATCTAAAAACCTTCTCCTTAAGTTTGACACGGTCTTATGTTACTTACACCCTGATATTCATTGAAGTTTGAGAAAGGATCTAAGTTCTAAGAGATAAATGAGAGCGTCCCATTTTGTAATTGGATAACTTTTATACCTAACAGTAAGTTTTTTCAACATACCTACCTAGTACAATACCTACTACAAGTAAAACAAATAATGCCCAATCCAAACATCTCCAAATCCAGGCCTCCAATCCGAGTATGTGATGCAAGTGGAGTGGGAGAAGTCCTCCATCCAGGAGCTGGATATCACAGCCACGGATCTGTCCACGGAGTGTCTCGTCGACATGCTCACCAGGATCCCGAATCTACGCTTCCTGAGCGCGGGACAGATTAACGGATTCAATGATTCCGTGCTGAAGGCCTGGCTGGAAGCTGGCACTGCGAGGTGAGTTCTAAACCATCTTTGACCTTTACACGGTTTTTTAAAACTATAATCCTACATTACGCCTATAAAATGATTTAGATTGAAGTTAGTATTAAAAAAAAGACTAGTTAGGTTTATATAAAAAATGCTAATGCTAAAAAACATACGGGTCGAATTGAGAACCTCCTTTTTTTGAAGTCGGTTGAAAATTACTATTGTACGTTTGCGTCAAAGTAGGTAGTTGCAAGCAAATCTTGACGTCAACTCCATGTCCATGTATACTTTGCTGAATCTCCCCGGGAGTTACTTCTCGTATCTTCAATTTGAGAACCTCGTAAACCCTGTTCCAAGAACCTCGTAGCCCTGGTCATGGAATAATTAATAATAAACGTTCATCTGTTTCCATGAAAAAAACACTAAGTTCACTGTTCAGTGCTTGCCAATCTAAATCCTATTCCAGGAACTTCGCACCTTAGCCTAGGCGTGGAATAAATAAACGTCTTGTTCCCTAGAGAAAAAACACTGCAAGTTCACTGCAACTTGCCAACCTAAATAAATTATCACTAATTGAGTTAACTTTTCATTGCAGTGCTTGCCAACCTAAATGCCATTGTAGGAACCTGGTAGCCCTATGTGTGAACTTAAATTCCGTTGCAGAAACCTCGTAGCCCTGGACGTGAAATAAAATAAACGATCATCTATGTAGAAGAAAACTGTTTAAGAATAAAGTTCACTGTTCAGTGCTTGTCAACCTAAATGCCTTTGCAGGAACCTGATAGGTAACCTTAGATGTGTGAACTTAAATCCCGTTGCAGGAACCTCGTAGCCCTGGACGTGGACTCCTCCGACAGCCTGACGGACGAAGCGCTCCACCGCTTCCTCTCAAGACACGGCAGCCAACTGTGGGGGCTGGTGCTGAGCGGGATGCCGCATATCACCGACCAGCTCTGGCAAAGCGTTATGCAGCTGCTCACCAACACCAAGTTAGATATTATGCAGACTGATTACAGTGCAATCACTTACTTGACTTACGCCCGTATTCACAAACATTACTATGAGGTCCCACAGTGTGCGTAGACGCACAGTGTGATACACGAACCAATCACAGAGCTCTATTCAACGCTGTGCGTTAGATTTGCTGCTTCACTTAAGCAGGCATCGTTTATACAAACGGGCGTTAAGATCCTATTTTATTTTATTCGGAAAACAAATGTTAATTGACATTGTTTTCGATATCCTTTACCTACATACTCGTATCTAGTGATTTTGACACCTCTGTGTGATATAACTCAGTAAACATTTTAAGGCGCAGCCTAGAACATTCGGATATTATAGTATAGCTAGAAGTTATTGTCTAGTGAAAATTATTAAACTTTTACCATTCATTCTTAGACAAACTACAAGTTACTTTTTGAATTGCAGAATCCTCATCATGGGCACACAGGAGCGCCTAGGTGTGAATATCCATGTTGATCAGGTAAGTTGCTAACTTACTCATATTATCTTATTTTCCCAAATAAGTAAGTATAACTTATCCCACTTGACTTGCCCACTCAATAGGGATTGTGAACTTGTTGTCTTCCACCAATCTCCATTCAATAATTTCAATACCTACTATTCAATTCAGAACAGAATGGGCATACGTAGAGTAACAAGTAAGCGCTCGAAAATGATGACCACGACCACTCTGGCAAGAGTGTACCAACTAGGAAGAAGAAGAATGCTGTGAGCACTGATCAATGCGAGACACAATGACTTTCGCATTGTTGTCTGGAATGTCAGTTGGGTGTAATCACCATTGATAATTATCGATAAAAACAATGGCCTCTGTTTCCAGCTGATGGACGGCATCGCGAACAGCTGCCCCAACCTGGAGCGGCTGGAACTACGTTGGGACCCTGAGAACCTGCGCTTCAGCGATAAGAGCCAGAAGGCAATCGATATTTTGCGCGTCAAGTGCCTCAAGCTGAAATGCCTTGTGCTCAGGTCAGTACAGTATTACTTTTTGGGCTTCAGATCTAAGATGTATGCAGGCTGCTACCAAAAGGCCAATTGGAGGTCATTTCAGGAGGCCTATGTTCAGCCGTGGACTGTGGACAGTGGACGTCCTGAGGTTGAAATGACGATGATGACCCAACAGGTTGCTACAAGGTTCCGGCAGATCAGAATAGGATGGTTAGCAGCTACGAGAATACTTTTGAGTTTCACACCCCAAAGGGTGGTTTTGGGTAGAATAGGATTAAACGAGTGAGATTCCTGTGGTAAATAGCGACGGGACAAAATATGCGAATATCAGGCCTTTGATAAATTAGAGAGCTTTGTGTTTCTGCAATGGAGGCCAAACTTGCTGATGATGAAAGAGTATCAACGGGCTCTAACTCTGTTGTCTACCTATCTGTATACCATGAACCATAAAAAATGTATCGTCTGGCCAGCAGCGCTGCAGCGTCGGAGTGTAGTCCAAATCCTCTATTTCCCTGCATTAAGTCCGCCTTGTACAGTGTTATGTGCATGATGTAAGTTCTAAACAAATCAATATCTTTATTCCAGCGACGGGCGCTACTACGAGATTGTCAAAGCGAACTTCGAGCGTGCCGACCGAACCACTGTAGTGCGGACTTCCACCAACTGCCGCGTGTCGAACTACTATCTCCTCTCTAATTATAAGGAGCTTATATTCAATTAAACTCCGTGGAACACCTTGTTTGACGACGTTTATCTTTTCACCAAGGGTCTAAGATACCAGACCACTAAGAATAAAAGCTGCGATGATGCCACCACTGATCTATTGACATACATTTTAACATCTCTAACAACTTACTTTGATTAATTTGTAATCATCGTCCCAGGGATACAGGGATATGACGTTACAGAACTGCAGTCTGATTTTTGAAAAAAGTTTTTTTTCTCTTTTTAAGTCATGCCAGTGATCAGGTCTACTTGGTGTATTTATTCTTGGAGACGTTTGAGCACTCTATTTACTTATTTTATTTATTACTTAGATATTATATTATGAACTTACTGCCTTATTTCAAACTAGTCATTTTACCAAAGAATTTTATGTAAAACTGCTTGAACCAGTTACTTCGTATGGAAATGTGTAACATGTTTAAAAACAATTAAAATTGTTGATAATTTTCGAGGTAACAATTTTTTGATGAAGCTAAAGATTTATGAAGATATACTAAATAGTTATTAAGAGTCACGGAAAGTTTGTCAAGATGTTTTTCCCCGATCGCCTTAGGATGAAGATTGTGTATTTTTGTGAGAATTTCTAAACAATATGTTACATTTTACGAGACAATAAATGTTATACATTTTATATTATAGTTTTCTTTTAATCAAAAAGTGAGTTGATGCCATGGAAACAATTAAAATGAACCAGTTGCTACTAAAATAATAGTTTATTTACAGTTTATTATGAGAAAAGTTACTATTTTTATATTTTCTTTTAAGTTACAATCGAATATTAAAAGCTATTTCTAAATACCTTAACTATTTACAAATAGCTTTGTTTCATCTAAATATATGACAAATTTCAAACATATCGTATATTTGTATTTTGTTTGCTATAATAGAATCACTCGCAATTTTTGTTATTTAAGTTTAATAAACGCAAAACATTTAGTGGGAACAGTCAGCGTCCTTCGCTCGCGGCGCACTCACACAACATAACCACTCGAATCACAGGTATATCTGATTTATATAAGTATATAATCATATAAAAAAACAATAACTTACTATACAAATTAATACCACTCACATCGCCGATTTCTAGACTTGACACAGAATTAAACTAAAAGAAAGTAGTCGTCGTCGTCAAACTCCAAGAGTCATCTGACGCCCTCTCCTAGCAGTAAATCTGGTTCTTCTTCTAGAAGAAGGTTTTGGTTGTTGCTGTTCTCCTCGTTACCCGCCTCGGAATTGTTGTCTTTATTCACGTCGCTGTCTATCTTGTACAGTATGTCGTGGCACAGCGGGCAGCGGTCCTGGACGTACAACCATTTCCGCAAGCACACGCCGTGGAAGAAATGGTTACACCTGGTGATCTTCGCGGAATGCATCTCTTGATAACAGATTGCGCATACGTCATCTAATCTGTCCAGTTGGTCTACGGAAGCTTCTCTGAGTGAGTTGATCTTGTTTACAGCGGTGCGACGTTTCATAAACACCGACCAACCCGCCCTAGCCTCACACCAGATGTTGAAATACGCGTGAATGCACATCATCACAGCGCGAATCGCTCCGCCAGATTCGAACAACAGAATCCACGCTCCGTTGAAGAACAAGAATATCCCAAAACAAAACTCGATCGTATTTCCGAACGCGCGGATGTAATACACGTAGTCATCCAGTTGCTCCCAAAACGTGCTTCTGTATGCGTCCACCAGGAATAACGAGTAGATCATGAGACTTACTATGACCTTGACTATGACTTCTATGCTGAAAGCGCTCACGGCTAACAGCCAGGTCGATATCGTATGTTGAGACCATAAGTACACCAGTAAGGAGATCGGGAAGATTATGAGAAACGCGCACACACCTAGCGCTCTCACGTGCCTGTGTGTACTCGGGTTGTGTGACGCACTGAGCGACATCAGCATAGGGTTTACGATATTGTGTAAGAAGTGCAACAAAGCCGTGAATAATAAACAGAAGTTTCTGCACAGTCGGACGAATCTCTTTTCAGGGTTGAGCGAGGTCAAACCGGTCTGCAAAGCGAGTATGTAGAACAGGATCGCGGAGACCGCGCCTATACTCTTGTCTTCCTCCTCATCTGTGAGCAGGATCCATTGGAAGAAGTTGCCGATGTAGTGACAGAAGAAGGAGATTACTGAAGTCATGCCTAGAACAGCTGTGATGGTTTCACACCCAGTTACTAGGAGCGACTTGGCCATTGACGCGAGGGATTGCACTGCGAGTAGAGTGGACACTTTGAGGCCTTCTTCAGCGTCATCTTCGTAGTTGTCCATAAGGAGCAATATCGCGTGTTCTGCGACTCTCATCACCCAAAATACTCTCAGAACGCAAGGTATGTTCAGTCGCATCCACTCTGTTTCGACTAGCGCTGACAGGCCGTAGTTGCTGACGAAGAGGCGGCCATGTTGGTAGCCGGCATAGATCACTTGTATCACATTGTAGGCGGACGACCAGAGAACATACTTGACGAGGAAGAGCGGTAGTAAAGTCGAGAATACCGGCGAATGGTGCAGCAGTTGTGGGGGTACCGGGAGCATCGCTAGGAAGGAGGGCGCCATGAAGCTCATGGGTAGGAGTTTTTGTATGGTTGCGTGTCGTGGTCCTAAGTGTACGTTTCGGAATATGATGGCTAGGACGAATTGTATAGCGAAGTTTTGTATGACTAGTACGCCGGGTCCTTCGAGATCTATGAGGTTTCTCATGTTGAGGTTGAGGATGTCTTCTAGGATGCTGGTGGTGGGTGCGGCGGCCTCGGCTGCCGTGGCGTTGAGCGCCAGGATCTGCTTGATGGCGGATACATTGGTCCAGTACGAGACGAAGACTAAGCCCACGGACATGAGGTAGAGGTACACTATGATGAGATGCTTCGTGTAGAGCACGAATATGCATAGTGCCGACATACATCCTGGAAAGAAGAGAAAGGCAACAGTTATTATTTTGTTTCGTAGGAACAACAAACAAACAAAAACATTTAGTTATTTAAACTATTGTAAAATAGGCAACATTTTTAGCTGCCCATATTATCGCAGAGTTCAGAATCCTACAATGTGGTTTTATTTTTTGGATCATCCTTTAATAAATATTTTATTAATATTACGACTTGACGATGTGGAAGTCTGACAAATCGGCGCTTTAACAAAATGTGTTTATTGGGCGCTCGAGCGCTCATTTTATTAAATCCATTTCAAGGTGTTAATTAATTACTTATTACTTTTACATTAATACCGCTTTATAACCAGTAAAAGTGTATTAAACACGATAATTGTTAAAACAAATAAATATTTCAATTCTGCAAGTATCAGGAAGCATATTAAGGTTTTAAAACGGATCGGGTCAGGTTTGTATTGCCATATAAACCAGTTTTATTTATAATCTCGGAACTGAACATAAACTAGGCGTATTTAACTAGCGAACGTCATCGGAGTAAGTATAATAATAATTAATAACTCGTTTATTCTAAAACCAATATTTTTATCGCATAGCTTAGGGATAATCAATTTACAGGCAGCCGAGCTCTACATTTTACAAGAATGTATCATAATACCTGTAGATCTGGGAGCATTCAAGTATTACGTAACGCAATTTGGGGGGGAGGGGGGTCTCGTAAAACGTTACGATGCGTTACAAGGGCGGGAGGGGGTCTTTCTTACAAGACGTTACGTAACATTGTTTCTTTTTTTTAATAAAAATTTAGGGAATTAAAACTCCCAAATTGGCAACCCTTTTCGTTTACGTTTTACGGGGAATCCTTCAATTGTATTATAGTCTGGTCGTCATTTTTCATTTGTTCTCGCAAGTTGGCAAACCTTTTCGTTTATACACTCGACATCAAATAAATCGCACCTCCCGCGACAAGCACTTTCAAACGTATGCATCCCCACTTCCCACCAATATTGGCACCATTTAAAAGCCTAGTTCTAAACTTAATTTCATTAAAGGAAAGGTTTTTACCCCAAAAATGTGTCTTTAGAAGGATCCAGAGTCACTTCTTCAAAAAATAGGTAGTTATGCTTGAGCCAACTTTTATAGCTATAAAACTGTTAAGTTGGGATTAATCGCTATCCATCTGTTAAATGGTCACTTGAGTGTTACGTAACGTTTAGAGAGGGGGAGGGGGGGGTACAGAAAAACGTTACGGTGCGTTACAAGGGGGGGAGGGGGAGTCTCAAATCTTCAAAAATTGCGTTACGTAATACTTGAATGCTCCATCTAACGCATATCTCTCAGTCAGTGCCTGTGGGATGAGAGCGGCACGGGAAGGTGTTTTTGAGACGTTAAACGTCAGCGAGACTTCATATACGCTTCAGATTTGTATGCTATATGGGCATTTCTCCACTAAATGGAAAATCGCTGTCCCAAGTTAAATTTATGTAGTAAACCTTAAAATTTCTCAGGTTTTTGTATCAATACCGACATAGAATTAGGTATTCTTAGCATGACATAGCATATTTAGTAATTTAATCATGGAATATTCGAATAAATAATCTCAAACGTCTCAAATCACAGTCCCCTGGTACGTCCCTTTTCCAGAATTACACATATTGTTACAAATGTTTATTATATTGCTGTTGATATTTGAATAAAAAATATCCAAATACATTAACAATAACAGTTAGCATCTTAATACATCACAAACAATGTTTACAATATAATTTTAATCAAAATATCCTTCTGAGAATGCTGTCCTCAAATTATTAAAACATTCCCCTGTTAAAATTTTAAAACCGGTTTAAAGTCATATTTAGTTTTGGCGCAAAGCACTTAGATCGCAAAACGGAACGCAATAGGTGTTAAGGTTGTTCAGTTGTGTAGCTAGTGGGCAGCCGCTATTTTTTTTAATGCTACTACTGCGTCATCTGGTGAATCACGCGTCTCGGCCGTCAGTGAAAACATTCCCCTGGTGAGCCTTTTTTTTAACTATTTTAAGAGTTTTAATAACGACAATTTGTTTAAATTAATTAATCTTCTAGTATGTAGCCACATAAGTTGCGTTTATTTTAATGTTTTAAAATGATATTGTTTTATGAAGTATTCACGTAAAAATAACATTCCCCTGGCGAACATTCCCCTGTCATTTCATAGCACAGGGTACTGTTCATACCACAGGGGACTGTTCATACTACTGTTTTCCTAGGTTTTGACCACTAAAATAACGTCTTTTTAGTAGGTATTATCTCAAAATTTCACCGAAAAAGAAGCTACGCGAAACATGAGAAGAATTTCTAGAACAAAAACGTATAGCTGTGCAATTTTGATATCATCGACTTGAAACATTACCCTAAAAGAAAAATTGAAAAAAAGAAGAAAAAAGAAAAACTTTAAATAAAATCAGTTAAAGATATGAGTTGTCGTGAGCATAAGGCTGTAAAAAAGGTTTGGAGGGAGCACTGTGCTAAGTTTCGTGCAAAAAAGAAAGTCATGAAGACATAACAAATAATTTGTGTTTCTTTACGAGATCGAATCAGAAATGAGGAGATCCGTAAACGAACTAATGTCGGTGACATAGCCCGACGGATTAGCAAGCTGAAGTGGCAATAGGAAGGCACATAGTACGCAGAACTGATGGCCCATCGGCAGCAAGGTTCTGTAGTGGAGGCCGCGTGGACGTCCCACGCTGCGTTTTACGGTACACAAGGTGGACCGACGACATTATAAAGGTAGTAGGAAGGCGCTGGACGCAGGCTGCTACGAATCGATCAACATGGAAGTCTTTGAGGGAGGCCTATGTTCAGCAGTGGACGTCCTATGGCTGAAATGATGATGATGATAATGAACAAATAATTTCGGAAGGGAAAATACCTACATCTGATTCAGAAGATTTCGCAGAAGAACATCAGGCGCCTTTAAGATCATCTGACCCAACACGAAATAACAAGAATAGCGTTTCAATATTACATTCACCAGAAACGGGGTCAAAAAACAAAAATTAGCAGTAATAATGTTTTTTGTTTATTACTTTTTGTATTTTATTGGTTCTGTTTTAAAAGGCAGGATACTACATTTTTGATTATTATAAAGACTGACTTTAGTGTCATACAATTTAAGTCTTAAAACTTAATTGTTCGTTAAGTTTAATGCTACTGTTATTAGGCTTAAGAAAAGTCATTATAAATTAGTAATATTTGTTTTAATAATAATATTTTTTGTTTCAAAAACTTACATATTTTTATAATAGCAAAGAAAAATAAAGAGTTTGTTTATTCAAAGAAAAATACTAATTGTTTTTGTCCATAATACATTCCCCTGGGTGGTTGCAACATTCCCCTGTCGCAATTTTGCGAAAAATCGCCAATAACTCAAAAACTAAGGGGAAAATGTGTGGGCTTTTTTTAGATATGTATTTAAATTACTATTGCCCTGAATTTCGTTAACAAAATTTCTCAACATTTAATAAAATTACTTCAGGACAGTCTTGTATGGACGATTTTCCAAATAGCAGAGAAACACCCATATCACGCACGTCATAATGTCAATGTCAATGCCCATGCCGCTCCCATATCTCAAGCACTGGGATTCCGTGGAGGGTAGTTGAACGGGAAGCATGGTCGATCTGTTTTAATGGTTTCAATTTATTATTTAATGGGCTTTAGTGTACAAATTTGGTGTTATTTTGTGTTCTAAAGTGCAGTGAAGTGATAAATTATAAAAAAAAACATTGAAATTGAAATACTTCGAATTTGAGCGCGCATCGAGTGTCGAGTGGGTTGTCGTATGAACAACTTGCTTTGGACCCGGTGGCGTCTTGAAACCTGCTTACGGGCATACTTAACTCCACGGAATCCATGAAAAATCAATAGAACTGAAACACCCACGTTCTATTGATAACTATGTCAATTTTCACTCGACATTGGCAGAAATAAACCTCCCAGAGAGGTTTGGTTGCCATTAAAAAAAGATCTAGAGAAAAATCGGAGGCTTTTAATAATGGTGAGTCATTCTACACAGATTCCTATCCAATAGAAAGTGTTGTTGATATGATTCGTCTGTGTCAATGAAATGTTAGTAGAGGTATAGTCAGATACTATGAACGTAGAAGAGGGTTGGGAATTACCACGAGGAGTATATTCCCTCAGATGGTGTCTAGTGGTAATGAGATGCAATGCGACACTAGTTGGCAAATGAGTCAGCTATTCCAAGTTTTCTCAAACTTTCTTCGTCACCCAGGGTCTAAATGCCTTCCCTTCATTTTGAAAAGAAAGACAAATGAGAAAATTATTAGAAAGATACAATCTCTAGGCAGAGTAGGTATTTAGTGTTGTTGAACTCATGATTACATAATTCTAATATTTTCATCTACGCGTATGTCTAAAATGGATTCTTTCAAATGTGATTTTCAATATTACTGTGAAAGAGACTGGAGCCCCATTATCATCATTATTCAAATTACTGTATTTAAAGACACGAATTTACACGGTTGAACGAATGCCTAAAATAGAATCGATTTTACGTAACACACCACCGTTTTATTTGGTTCTTTGGTGACAAAACAACGTTAAAACGGCGTGCAAAGCCGCTGGCATAAGCTACCAGATCTATTGGTAGGTCCACTACAAATTACTTTTTCTATGGTTCCACCATGTAGGACTGAACTGAACAGTAGGATCACAGATCAACTTGCCCTGTGCCAGTAACATAATCTAAAATTAAAATGGTTTACATAATAACTTTCGATCACCATCGAATGTTGTAGAATCTTCTGCGTTGGCAGAATAATTAACCGACATAAGCTACCAATCTCGTTATTGGAAGGTCATCATCCATAATGTTGTCGCTGAGCTCTATGTTTTATATTCCGCATTCATTCACAAAAAGAGGCTGACAAAGGAGTTTCTTCCGCCACTTCTTCTCAGCATCAGCCCATATGTTGTCCCGAAGTAGTGGTAGGGCAAGCTACATTTGGGAAGTGTATAAGTGCCCTGGACCTTTCCTCTGCCTATGTACTGAATCAACTATTTAACTTCAGAGGTATATGAAGTAGATTCTTCCTAATGGCTACAACAGGGTGTTAGGGAATAGGGACACGTTGTCAAATAGGTTACAATGTTCAAATAAATGATGTTCTTAAATCGACACAAAGGAAATTGTTTGTCCAGACTCTTCATTATCAGATCATACTTCGTTCGTTTCACTGCTAGACAAAGGCCTCCCCCAAGGACCTGCCTTTGTGGAAATCTTTGGGGGAGGCCTTAGTCCAGCAGTGGACGTCATTTGGCTGAAATAACGAACGAACGAACGAACGAATGTTCAAAACTTCCGAATTCTGTTAAAAACTTCCCGAATGTAAGGCCCGGTTTCCAGTAAAGTGGAGACGGAATAACCACCAATCATCTTTCTGAACCGAAGCTGAACGGAGAGATGTAGAAATATAAAAATCTGATTGGTCCTTAAGGTCTCTACAACCAGAATACAACCTGAGAGAGACACGTGCCATTGATGTTCAAGTTTTCCATAAAACAAAATATGCACAAAACGAATCAATTTAACCACTAATGACCACGCACGAGTCCTTGACCGACTGTCTGACCTTCGATGGCAAAGAACTTTAACATATTCTAAATAGTAAATACTTTAAAATGTTACTGTCTAATCAACAAAGAATTAAAGATTAGTACAGTATCATCCCGGTAGTAACCTCTATTGAAGCCAAATATGTAGTATATAAATAATAAACACTACAATATACATAATTAACACGTGTCTGTTGATAGATTAACACTAAAATATTAACAACAAAGATAAGCTGACGCTTAGGTACATGAACCTCATTCGTGAGATTTTCAAATACATCGATTTATTCTGATACTTTGACCCTTAGGCCTCAGCCTCGAACTTAGCGGGCAGCGGGGCGGGAGCGGCGGCGGCGCGGCAGCGGCAGGATCTTATGCGTGAAATCAAATAGACCGGTTCTCGAAAACAGCGGCGCGGCAGCGGCGCCGGAGCGGGCAACGAGCGGGCAGCGGCGAGGGAGCGGGTAACGAGCGGGCAGCGCACTCCTTCTTTTGCCCACAATAAATCGAGCGTTAGGAATAAATTTGAATCGAAATAAAATTGTCGCCGTTTTTCAGACATTTCGTTTGCGAATAAAAACAAATATCTCGACAACACAACCCCGAACACAACACTTCGCCGCTAAAGCGCCGCGCGAGCTGCCCGCTTGTTTCGAGAACGGGTCTGCGTTGCCCGCCCCGCTCCCGCGCCGCCGCCGCTCCCGCCCCGCTGCCCGCTGAGTTCGAGGCTGAGGCCTAAGGCCTCAGCCTCGACGCTTTAGCGGCGAAATGTTGTGTTCGGGGTTATTTTGTCGAGAATGTCGAGATATTTGTTTTTATTCGCAAACGAAATGTCTGAACAACGGCGACAGTTTTATTTCGATTCAAATTTATTCCTAACGCTCGATTTATTGTGGGCAAAAGAAGGAGTGCGCTGCCCGCTCGTTGATCGCTCCATCGCCGCTGCCCGCTCGTTGCCCGCTCCAGCGCCGCTCCCGCGCCGCTGTTTTCGAGAACCGGTCTATTTGATTTTACGCATAAGATCCTGCCGCTCCCGCGCCGCCGCCGCCGCCGCCCCGCTGCCCGCTAAGTTCGAGGCTGAGGCCTTAAGGAAATGAATGTGACACTGGTTTACATAGTTATGTAATGTTTGTCACGAAATTTCTATTTCTCCAAAATTCACCTATGAAGTATCATCAATTATTATCAAAAGACTCCCCGCAGTCTACAGACTTTAGTCAGCCGATGGTTTGATCGGTTTTTAATTTGTATGAGGAATCCGCTTATACCAAATAACCATGTAATTTACCAAATAAGTATAGAAGATACTTGTTCATCAAACTGATTATCAGCCCGACCGAACTATCGGCCGACAAAAAGTCTATATGTAGTATGCGGGGTATCTTAAATGTCTTGGACCCAGAAGGAATCAATAGAGGTAGATAAATTAGCAGAAATTATAGTTTTCGGTTGGTATCGGCCTGCATCCAACCACAATCCAACCGTAAGGCCTCAGCCTCGAACTTAGCGGGCAGCGGGGCGGCGGCGGCGGCGGCGCGGGAGCGGCAGGATCTTATGCGTAAAATCAAATAGACCGGTTCTCGAAAACAGCGGCGCGGCAGCGGCGCCGGAGCGGGCAACGAGCGGGCAGCGGCGAGGGAGCGGGCAACGAGCGGGCAGCGCACTCCTTCTTTTGCCCACAATAAATCGAGCGTTAGGAATAAATTTGAATCGAAATAAAATTGTCGCCGTTGTTCAGACATTTCGTTTGCGAATAAAAACAAATATCTCGACAACACAACCCCAAACACAACACTTCGCCGCTAAAGCGCCGCGCCCCGGCTGCCCGCTTGTTTCGAGAACGGGTCTGCGTTGCCCGCCCCGCTCCAGCGCCGCACAGTAGTTTGATTTTAAAAAAAGGTGGACATACGATCGAAAGTCATAATTTCACCGAAACAAAAATTGTTTTGGATAGCATTTTGAATGCTGATCAACATTTGTCATTATGCATTTTTCGATAAAACGAGCCTTTCATGCTTAAAAAAAATATGACAAGAAAATTTGTATGGAGAAAAATCTTTTTTATTTTTTTTCTGGCTACTGTTGCAAACTGTAGCGGTCAAACCTTATGTAGTCGTAAGTACCTATGGTGCCTAACATTACTACATAAATACTTTTTGCGGGCACGCGCGGCGAAGCGAGTAATGGACATGCAAAATTTTAAATATTTTTATTTATTTTTATTGATTTTAATGCACTTAAAGTAATTATTAATAGATAAATATACTTAGTCTAACTTACTACAGCCCCCTATTACCTCATTTCACGCTAAAACCTTTCAAACTAGAACCTAAGTTTGTAGGTACTAGGTAGTCTAAGTTGTTTTTATTGTCATTATAATATTCACTACTAGTCTACTGGTTATCGTGTAAGATAGATTAGGTAGATATCAACCCTTTGCCTAGGTATATACCTACTTCTTGGCACTTATAATACCGACATACATGATTAAAAAAAGTCTTCAAGCAAGAACCCTTGACTTCAATGGTTATGAAAGATTTTTTAACTTTCTAGAGTAGTCCTGTATAGATCCTTAAATCATTTTGACTGTCATAATCGATTACAGTAGGTAGTGGGTTCAGTAAGGGTTTCAACCCATATAGTAAACAATACATTTTTATGGCTCTCCATTCAGTTAGTCAAATAATTCCATCATAAATGGAAATATCCGTAACCCTCTTCTACACATTATTCATCATCCATCATCATTTCAACCATAGAACGTCCACTGCTGAACATAGGCCTCCCCCAATGATTTCCACAATGGCCGCTTGGTGGTGCCCTGCATCCAGCGCCTTCCTGCTACCTTTATGAGGTCGTCGGTCCACCTTGTGGGTGGACGTCCTACGCTGCGCTTTCCGGTACGTGGCCTCCACTCCAGAACCTTGCTGCCCCATCGGCCATTAGTTCTGCGTACTATGTGCCCTGCCCATTGTCACTTTAGCTTGCTAATCCGTTGGGCTATGTCAACGACATTGGTTCGTTTACGGATCTCCTCCTCATTTCTGATTCGATCTTGTAAAGAAACACCGAGTATAGCCCTCTCCATAGCACGTTGTGCAATTTTGAGCTTATTTATAAGGCCTATATTGAGAGGCCACGTTTCCGAGCCGTATTGCCACACATTATTGCAGATCCATTATGTACACCTCTACCTATAGTTTTATATGCCAGCTAACGTACACAAAAACTGCTGATGCATGGTGCAGATAATGTGATAACATTTTGGTGTACTGCAAACCTGCCTATTGGATTCTTTCGGAAAAAGTAAGTATGTGAGTGACTTTGATTATTTTGAACACTCTGATCAAGATAAGTGAATAGGCTAAAATATCTTTTTTTGATTGTTTTTCGAACGAAGATAATAATTGAAGACATGAATGGAAGAAGGTGCTAAATGTCGGATTTCAGATTTTTCTCAGTTCGATGATTGGGTAAAGGTATGCTTTATGTTTGAGGCTACTTATAAAGGTGTTATGTACGTTATCTTTTAAGACGAAAGGAAAGAAACTTACACCTCTTTAAAGGAGCCAAAAAAATAAAGAATATTTTTGCGAAAGTATAAGACTATTCAACAGAAGAACTGGAAATTACAGTTCTATCAAAATTGAAACTCTCCCGCTACCTACTGTAATCGATTATGACAGTCAAAATGATTTAAGGATCTATTCAGGACTACTCTAGAAAGTTAAAAAATCTTTCATAACCATTGAAGTCAAGGGTTCTTGTTTGAAGACTTTTTTTAATCATGTATGTCGGTATTATAAGTGCCAAGAAGTAGGTATATACCTAGGTAAAGGGTTGATATCTACCTAATCTATCTTACACGATAACCAGTAGACCAATAGTGAATATTATAATGACAATAAAAACAACTTAGACTACCTAGTACCTACAAACTTAGGTTCTAGTTTGAAAGGTTTTAGCGTGAAATGAGGTAATAGGGGGCTGTAGTAAGTTAGACTAAGTATATTTATCTATTAATAATTACTTTAAGTGCATTAAAATCAATAAAAATAAATAAAAATATTTAAAATTTTGCATGTCCATTACTCGCTTCGCCGCGCGTGCCCGCAAAAAATATTTATGTAGTAATGTTAGGCACCATAGGCACAGAATAAGTAATAGTACAGGTACAGAAGGATTACTCCGCAAGACGATTTAAATAAATGCGAGTCTTGCTACGACGCGATACAGTGGAATTCAGCTCGCACAGCACTACGTACCTACAATTTTATTCACCTACAAGTTTTGTCTCTTTCTATCGCGTGCCTCTGAACTCTTCTTACGCTGTTAGGGTTGCTGTCTAGTGAAAAAATAATTAATCTACTTATTTGTAATGAGGTACGTATGTAGGTAAGTATGCATTCATTATGGAAAACCTTGGGAGAGGCCTTTATCCAGCAGTGGACGTCATTTGGCTGAAACGAACGAACGAATTCTGAACAGTAGTCATGGTAGGTTAGGTTCCTATATTATCCTAAGAATTATTGATTACCTACATGGCCAACATACCTTTCAGCATCTTTGGGAAGCGAAAAAAAAAAGATAAATCCGGTAGATTTCTTTTCGAATTTAAACACCCGAACGCCGCACAATATTTCTTTCTCTTTATGTCCATTTAATAATACTTCGATCATAGAATTATAATCATACTACAAAGCACGCCAGCGTCTTGACGGGCGCGCCGTGTGTCACTCGACTGATATAATACCCGCCGGCGGGGCGCTTCGCTGTAGGTAATTATCGGATGTACCGCGCGGAGTGAGCCAGGCCTGCCATAGGTACTTACGACTACATAAGGTTTGACCGCTACAGTTTGCAACAGTAGCCAGAAAAAAAATAAAAAAGATTTTTCTCCATACAAATTTTCTTGTCATATTTTTTTTAAGCATGAAAGGCTCGTTTTATCGAAAAATGCATAATGAAAAATGTTGATCAGCATTCAAAATGCTATCCAAAACAATTTTTGTTTCGGTGAAATTATGACTTTCGATCGTATGTCCACCTATTTTTAAAATCAAACTACTGTGCGCCGCCGCCGCTCCCGCCCCGCTGCCCGCTAAGTTCGAGGCTGAGGCCTTACCAACAGTGCGATGTGGAAATCATCGGGGAAGGCCTTTGTTCAGCAGAGGACGTCCTGCGGCTGAAATGATGATGCCTCTCGTTGGAAATTTAATATAATAGAAATATCAGCTACCCACAGGATTGTCAGGATAAGTATTCTAAAATAGAAACTGATTGCAGACAGACAGTTGCATAACAAGTTCACGACTAGTTAGACCCACGACCTAGGTTCAATTGGAGATAACATTCTCTGTCTACCCCAGACGTTTTAGATTGATTGCTGTATACGTCATAGCGATAGGCAATCTTGGGAATACTCTAGAAGTCTAGAAATTATGTCAACGCCTTCAGTAGACAATGTAACATTCGTGACAGATTCTAATTCGAAATCGCTTCACGTAGAAGCTGCGAGGGAGGTTATTATAAAACAAGCCTCAAAACTAGATTTAAAATTATTAATATTCGAATATCTACTATTTAATAGTTATTATTAGCTATGGACTCGGATCAGGAAACCTCGAGCCATCGAATATTCTACACCATGCAATACAATAACATGGTCAGACACGTCATTAATGAACCAAATTAAAATATTTTCGACATTTTGCTGACCGACTGCGTAATAAGCAAAGTCATAAGAAGGAAACTAGGTACTTGGAAGATGGATTTTAATGTGGTCACGACGAATCACGACGAAATATAATAAACTTGCTATGAGAGGAATGTCACATACATTATGTCAGAGAAATGGACGTAAAACTGCGTAGTATGATTTTTAATAAACTTATTTTAGCCAAGAACTAATATTGCATCCTTCCTGCGGCTTATAAGGTCAATTATTATTAATTACTAGACTGTAGTAGCCCTACTTGACAGACATAAAAGTGGGAGGAGGACACAAAGGGTGCAGGTTTCCCTGCCCTAGGGAAATTAGAAGTTGCTGCGATAATTATTAATCAAATGAAGTGGCAATGGGCTCGGCATACTCTCCCATTGAAAGAAAAACCGACAACAAATAGGATATTTATTTTTTGCATTTATCAGAACAGATTTTTTTCTCATTATCATTGAAATACATTCATTTTGAAAAAGCCGGTTTTATTAAACATGCATTGTATGCTAATTGAAGAGCATTTCTAAAAAGAAATTGTACTATTGTAAAAGAATTTAAGTTCTAGTAGGCATTTTTATAGTTCTAATGAGCATTTTAATTGTTATTTTCTTACTGGCCTAAATTGGCAGTGGTAGAATTGATACTGGAACGTGTAAAAGTACTTTTTAAAAGCCTACTGGCATAAAAAAATAAGTTTTATGAGTTTTTACCTTTGACCGATCAATCAATAGCACTATTATTCACAGACGTCATAGCAATGACCTTTGGCCAGTGGACTAATGGACCTGGGGTCCTTTGATACAAAAATAACAACCTAGTATCCTACTTCCTACTAATATTATAAAGGTGAAAGTTTGTGTGGATGTTTGTTACTCTTTCACGCAAAATCTACTGAACGGATTTTGTTGAAACTACAGTATTATTATTTGTAACCCAGATTAACATATAGGCTATAATTTATGCGAATCTGTGGTACTAAATTTCACGCGGGTGAAGCCGCGGGCAAAAGCTAGTTGATAATAAAGCCATCCTGACAATATCATAGTTGGGACGGTTCACGGCTGGACATTTATCGCCCGTATTCACAAATTTTACTATGAGGTCGTGCGCGAGGACGCACAGGGTGACACAGAACCAATCACAGAGCTCTATTCAACGCTGTGCGTTCGATTTGCTGCTTCACTTAAGCAAGCATCGTTTGTGAATATGGGCGTATATAAGATATAATTGATTATGTAAGATATAATTTGAAGTATTTTGAAGCCAAAACTTTGTCCAGCTCACGCGACAAAAGCAGTTCAAACGCATTCGTAATTTCGTACGGTAATCTAGGCTCAATTAGCGCAACTGACGCGGACGCATGAAGAGGTGCAAAGGTTATATCCACAATTTTTGGCGATGCTCTTATCGACGACCCGGATTCAGCAAGTCTACTCCAAAATATACGTAGTTTCGTGCCTATCTGTCACTGTCTCTCATTCTGGCATCTCGATTTGCGTGAGAGGGATGGTAGCATTCGAAACTTCGGATAACGTTTTTCGGAGTAACATCCTAGGCTCCGTAAAGATCTTTGCATTGTTTTATCTGGCAGGCATACTGGTTGACCTTTTTCTCTACCAACAGCTTTATAGAACAGGTTCGTAGATTACACTACTTTGACTAGATTTAGGAGTTTCTGAACTATGTAGATGATATCATCATTATTCATACGGCTCATGTTCACCATTGGCAGTTTTCTGGTTCCTCTTTTTTCCTTAGTTTATCAAGATTTCCTTGCTCTATTTGACAAGCTATCTCTATTTTTCCAGTTATTAGACGTTTCTGATATGAAGCTAGTTTCACGAAGCTCAATTCAATTTAATTGGAAGCATAAGCATAGATTGAGACTTTTGATTGGTTAAATTTGAATAGTTAGACCAAACCCAGACAGAATCAGATTCTCTGTGTTGTTTTGCAATACTTCCATTGTTAGATTTGCACTAAAGCGTAGCCATTGTGACTTGCAAATAATGATCAATCTTAGTATAAAAACGCTGGATTGCGGTAATTTTGTGGCATTAAACACACACTACTGTAGTGCAACGGTCATTACTAACCACCATCATCATAGAAATAGTAAAGAAACATTGTCTAAAATTAAAATTGAGTTTTTCTCAGCAAGAAAACAGTCCAGAATGCAACCGGAACCATGTGGGTTTTAAACTTTAAATCTAGATCTATACTAATACTATAAATGTGAAAGTAACTCTGTCTGTCTGTCTCGCTTTCACGCCTAAACCACTGAACCGATTTTGATGAAATTTGGCATAGATATAGTTGAGTCCCGGGAAAGGACATAGGATAGTTTTTACCCCGGTTTTTGAAACAGGGACGCGCGCGATAAAGTTTTACTGTGACAGAAAAAATTGCACGCGGGCGGAAAGCTAGTACATAATATACAAGCGAAAGGTCACTGCATGAGGGTTCCTTTTGGGACGTAGGTGCTTACTAAGACGGGATTTTGCAAAATTCAACCCCTAAGGGAGTAAAACGGGATCCACGCGTATGAACTATGAAGTCGCGGGCGGCCGCTAATACACATTTTTTTTATATTGAATTAAATTAATTCAAAATCGATGTTGTCATGCACCAAAGCGGGTCACTCTGTTTCATTTTAACCTCAGACGTATTTAAGGTCATATTTAAATCGGCCACTCCCAAAAATGCCGTTAAGTTCTGAGAAGGGTCATTCACCCTAAGGTAGCTTTATGTTAATTTGCAAGTATTTTTAATGTCAATCAGTAATTAAAATCCTCTTAATTAAAATCATTTTTTAGATTGGAGAGGAGAGTGTTAAAAACTTAAAGCTCTCTTAGGGGCTCTTCTATTATTTTGTTTGTTGTTAATGATAAGAATAATATAAAAAAGAGTGAAGTGAAAATTTCAACAGCTTAACTATTACGGTTCAAAAGAATCAGAAGACAGCTATGCTATGAGATACAACAACAGCTCTGAGTTTCTGAGATAGAAAGATAACGAGGGTAATGGAACAGGGCCCTGTTGGCACCCCTGGGGTACCCTAAGAAAAGATGCAGGAACCATACAACAGGAGATCCGCACGCAGATGTTGATCTATCAAGCCTGCCCTACATTCCTCGACTCTAAAAACAGGAAAAGACAATTCTACGATCTCCTTGCTATAAACCTTATAAAAAAAGTAAAGCAAAGGATTATACAGCATGTCCCAGAATGGGTGAATCAAACTGCTAGGGGAGGTAGCTCTACTAATGTACTATCTCTAAAAAATATGAAAAAAAAGCGCATGACACAAAAAAATTTTTTTTTTAAAGTGAAAATAAATCAGCTTTGCCTAAGTATCTGGTTATAAATTGCTGCGTTTGGAGTTTATTTGTACTTTTTTCTTACTAATATTAATTGGACATGATCGCTTCGTTTATCTGTAAACAAACTTTTGAAAATAATGACTAGATTTAGAGTTTAGAGCACTTTATTTAAAAAAAACCGTACTCAATTTTTTTTTGCATATTTTTTAGGGATAGTACATTAGTAGAGCTACCACCCCTAGCAGTTTGATTCACCCATTCTGGGACACCCTGTATAAAAAGTACAGATGCCGACAGGACCGAGGGAAACACCAGCCGGCTAATCAATACCTGACGTCAAACGTTTGTTTCGGCCCGAAGCAAGGTCAGCCTGAATAATATTGACTTAGGATTATTTTATGCATAACAGAACAACAATGGAATTTTGTTTGTGTCAAGCATGTTTCCTTTACATGTCTTCTCGGATATGACCTGGGCATTTACAAGACAATAGTGAGTAGGCATTTTGCTAGGCAGAGTTATGACCCTAGATAGCATCGATTAGGCCGTGTTTCCACAAAATCGGAGGCGAGAGGAGATATGCAGCTTATTATTTTTATTTTATAAATGGTCCGTGACCCTCACTCGGCATGGGGCACACTGAAAACCAGCGCTGTGGCCTTCGTCAGTTCGTCACCGTGGGCCACGGCATATGCTGAGTGGGGTCCCGTTGCAGTGGGCATCTTGTTTGTGAATGGGTGGCACTGCTCAGTTTACTCTTGTTTTTACTTTTTCTTCCTTTATTATGTGCCACTGTCATGTCTATGTAATTGACTGTATTTGTGTGATGTCCATTGTAATAAATGTATCTTTCTTTCTTTCTATGTGTTTGATAACCAATCAGATTTCGTTATTTCCACATCATCTCTTCGCTCAGCTTTGGTTCATAGATCTGATTGGTCATTCAAACACGTCTCTCTTAACCGGGCTTAGGACTCTTTCAGTTACTGTTCAATTTTGCGGTATCTTGAATTACTGGATTGCCGTGGACCTTAAGGTCCGTAAAATATTTGAATCTCGATTCAAACACAGCCAAAGAATTCTTTGACAATTAAATTTAACCGCCTCTGTGGTCTAGTGGTGGTCTTACCTACTGCTTCAGATGCAGAGGTCCCGGGTTCGATTCCCAGCGGGGGCAGATTTTTCTGTTCGGTTTGGTTGGTGGTAGGGCTTGTTCTAAGTCCACCTCGCTAGCTACCACCATCTTACCTAAGTGTCACATGTTAACGGCATTGTTGAGTTCCGGCAGTTAGAGGTAAGATAGCCAGTTCCTCTGTGGTTGAGGATTCCGGGTGAAGCTCGCTTCTACCTTCGGCCTGATCATCACTTACCATCAGGTGAGATACAGGCCAAGAGCTTCCTCGTTGTTGAAAAAAAAGTCTATAGGTCTAGGTAGATAGATCTATAACTAGACTAGACAGTGTTTGAACTTAGGAAGCATGTAAGGACCAGTTTGACTGGCGCAAGCGGCGGCAAGGTTACTCAGTTGCAGTCACTCAAGTTCTATGTGACACGAGTGTAACTATGAAATTAGCGCCTATGGTTACACATCCTACCATTTACTTAACTATAGCTTTTGCTGCGAATTCGTCCGCGTATATTTCTATAGTTTTTGCGTGGTAGAGTAATGAACATAGCTTTGCATCAGGTTGTAGGGATTTTTTCTGGTTTTAACTTTTAGTGGATAAATTTAGGTCCTGTCCAGCTGCAGGGAGAAATTTTAAGACATTAAACAGCAATTTGTTGATATGGAATTTTATGTATTTTCTTGACGATATTCAGCATAGAAAAAAAACAAGTTTTTATTATTATGAAAATAAAATGTTTAAGAGTCAACAACCAAAAAATACCATGCTGTGAAAACATTCACGTAGCAACGCTGAAAACATGTTTACGTCAATTAGTAAAAATGTTGCTTCGTAAATAAACATGTTTGTAAGTTAGGTAAGTTGTCGGACGATCGCTTTGTCTGTTTGCCCGTATATGCGCTACGATCGCGGTTTCAGCTTCGAATCCCTCTAGGGGCAACTATTGAATGCAAGCAAAGTATTGATCTCAGTTTCATTCAAAGTATTGATTATAGCTTTTCGGGCTACTTTTCATCTCTATAAATAAAGCTGAATGCGGGCAGTGCAGGACCGGACGTTGTGGAAATCCTTGGGGGAGGCCTTTGTCCAGCAGTGGACGTCATTTGGCTGAAACGAACGACGAACGAACGAAATAAACCTATGTATATGTTTATGTATATTGGCTTCTTTTTTTTTTTTTTTTCTTGGCTTTCGCGGTTTGCGTTTAGCCACAACGGTATTGGCTTCTTAGGGCTGCGCGATTGTTAAGTTCGTTCGTTTCAGCCAAATGACGTCCACAGCTGGACAAAGGCCACCCCCAAGGATTTCCATAAAGACCGGGACTGCGCCGCCCGCATCTAGGCACCTCGCAAGACCTTCACCAGTTGATTGGTGTCACATACCAATTCGTAGCGGGTTCCAAGACAGTTAGAACCCCTCGGGACTACTCAACCTTCACTGGTTGGGTTTCATTGGAGGCCAAGCTGTAGAACGTAAAGTCCCGTTTAGTGCAAACCACGCGTTCGGAGTCGCGTGCGCACGCTAGTAAATTAGTATTTTCAAATAACTACAAATAAGTACCTAATATAATTTGTCTTGAGGCCTCGGCTAGACAAGGTCACGTCACGACTCCAAACTCCAAAGCGAATCGGGGTCAAAGTCAAAGTCGATTTTGGTTTATTTATTCGACTTAACTTTCGCAAGGTACCGGTTTAGAGATCGCCGATTATTCGGACCGTTTTGTTTGGGATTCGAATCTTCGCGAAAGTGAAATGGGTTTAAGCACCAAAAAGTTACTTTTGTGCGTTTCTCCTGTGCCTTAAAATATTTTCAGTTTTGTATAAAAATACGTGGAATTGCTTAGAGACCCAATTTATTTTACAAATATCGATTATTATTAATTCAAATAACATTATTTTATGCATCTATAGATAGTAAATTAATAATTAATTACCTAGCAGCCGCATAATGAACAATGTTGTGTCAATAAACTGTAATAATAACAACTTAATGTAAACGACTTATTACTTTTGTGTATTATTATTAGGTAAGTAGGTAGGTACCTTTTAATCAAACTAGTTTCGATACGATTCTACATTAACGCTCGTATTCACAAACGACGCTTGCTTAAGTGAAGCAGCAAACGCACGCACAGCGTTGAATAGAGCTCTGTGATGGGTTCGTACTTCGTATGTATGTCACCCTGTGCGTCCACGCACACTGTGAGACCTCATAGAAATGTTTGTGAATACGGGCGTATGATTCTTACCTACTTGGTTCATTTCATGTACCTACCTATATCGGAATAAGATTTTTTTTGACAAGGTCATACGTAAATTGGTGGATGAAACGCGTGCATAATTTCGAAACAAGTGCTACTTTAAAATGCATCGTAATTTGTATAGTTGCCACGCAATTTCGTACGCGAAAAGCGTTTTGTATGCGTATCGAATGGAATGAGTTGCACCGCCTAACTTTGACCGTAACTATAACGGTAACCGGTGTTTTTTGTATGGAGATTAACAGATTTTTGACGTTGGTCAAAGTTAAAGTAAGATGGTGCAACCCAGCCTAAGTCAGACATTAGACAGACAGCCAATGTGAATGAGTTCAGCTTTATTTCCTCTGTCCACGAAAATAAATAAGTAAGTAAACAATCCCGCGAAGGGGATTCACCTAATAACTTCTAGTAACAAAAACGAGACCAAAAAGGTTAGAGACCTTTGGTCTGAAGACTGAACCGCCAAAACATTATGCAAGTCACGTAGGCAATAATTTAATCTTTAATTATCGCCTTGTTTGAATCTTAAAATAATATTGAATGTCAACGATGATTGTATTTTTTTCCAGGTACCTAAGTAGGTTGCAGGCCAGCATTTGCCCAGGTCCATTTTAAATTATAGGACGGAAGCAAAAGTTATCGGATCTACAGGGTGTTAGGTAAATGGGTATATGAGCCGACACTAGCCCATGTTAACATGGGCATATAAATGGTATGGTGAAGTCAGAAAATTAATATCTTCATTTTAATTATTTTAATTTTAAAACGGGTTAAAAACTGTCCTATGTCCTTTCCCGGGACTCAAACTATCTCTATGCCAAATTTCATCAAAATCGGTTCAGTGGTTTAGGCGTGAAAGAGAGACAGACAGACAGAGCTACTTTCGCATTTATAATATTAGTATAGATTATTATTGTAATTTTAATCGGAAACCAGTTAATTATCTGCAATCGGCATCCAATAGGAAAGCTACACTACACATATTTGGGTATTTAAATTAATCTTATAACCAATTACAGTTATTAACAAAATCTTTTTATCAATATAAACCACAGCTATTTAGTGACACAATATAGTTTCCTCCAGATAAAATTTTTGGTTACCTATACACTTTGTAAAATTTAAAAATACATGCTTACTTACTACTTATCAGCTCATAAATAGTAGTATGTAAGTGTGTATTTGAAAAGTAATTGCTTCTACTTTTAATTAAAGCAACCATTAAGATTGGGGTGATGATAAGTTGACCTCTAGCCTCTAGCCACGGTCATATATTAATGTTGTCGTCCCGATTTTCAGTAGTGATGGTGGTACACGCCGTAATATTTGGAGGTCAGGGCCGGATCTACCATATGGCTTTTTGGGCTTCAGCCCAGGGCCCCGTGGATTCAAGGGGCCCCTAGCTAGCTAAGTCAAGTCAAAGTAAAAAATAGACGATAATGTGATAGTAGTATTAGCCCAGGGCCCCCCAAACTCACGGTCCGGTCCTGTTGGAGGTGGTTCTAGGGTTGACCGGACATGTTTGGCTTTTTAAGGTCGTATCTGGGCTAATATTCTCTCGCCCGGCTTTTTATGTGGTAACGTGTTGGGGGCCTCGGAGACACCAAAAAAAGCCACCAAAATTTGCTAGCATATAGGCTTTTTAATGTCACGCGGACTGTCAGGTTAGTGCGGAATGCGGATCGCTCCGCACAGCCGATCTGTATGAACTGCAAGGGAGCGGAGCGGTTCCTCCGGACCGCATTACTCTAAAACGCTCCCTAGAAGTTCATACAGATTGGCCGTGCGGAGCGGGTCCGCACCGGACGGTCCGCGTGACACTAAAATCAGCCATAATGTTACGAATGATGTCCGGCTTTTAGGGTAAAATGTCCGGCCAAATTAGGCACTGGGTCTGGCTTTTGGGTTTTTGGAACTGGAAACCCTGGGTGTCCCGATTTTCAGGGGTGAGATGGTGACCAAGCCGTTTCTCCCTGGATCGTATTCGTAACACGATAAATTACGACTTTTCACAAAAACTAAGAAATTACTGGTCTACTGACGGAGTTGATGCCTGAGGTGTGGGAGGATGTTTTTGTGACGTCAAACTTCAGCAAGACTTCAGATGTAATAATAATAAAAATAAGTTTATTTGAACAAATTGTTACATCTGGTATAATCACAAGGTGTTGGCGACATAATGATGAGATACGGTTGAACGTTAACGCCTGCTGTAAGATGACCCACGCTGAACTGTCCCACCAAACTCAATGACAGGGGGGCGCTACCATCGTTCAACTATATGGTTTCCAACATGGCAAACATCAGAACCAGCGATCCGGTATAGACGGTGGCGCCCCACTGTCAATGTCATGCATAGGACAGGGAAGGTATAGGCCTGGTGCTTCCCTGAGTCAGTGCCTAAGGTATAAGAGCGGCACGGGAGGCTGACATTGACATATTATGACGTGGCAGAGCATTAAGTCTGAAACACATCTTCTAACGACAGTCATACAATTTTTCAATAAAACTAGTAGTTCCAAAATACTGAACTGTCCTATGCATGACATTGACAGTGGGGCGCCACCGTCTATACCGGATCGCTGGTTCTGATGTTTGCCATGTTGGAAACCATATAGTTGAACGATGGTAGCGCCCCCCTGTCATTGAGTTTGGTGGGACAGTTCAGCGTGGGTCATCTTACAGCAGGCGTTAACGTTCAACCGTATCTCATCATTATGTCGCCAACACCTTGTGATTATACCAGATGTAACAATTTGTTCAAATAAACTTATTTTTATTATTATTACATCTGAAGTCTTGCTGAAGTTTGACGTCACAAAAACATCCTCCCACACCTCAGGTATCAACTCCGTCAGTAGACCAGTAATTTCTTAGTTTTTGTGAAAAGTCGTAATTTATCGTGTTACGAATACGATCCAGGGAGAAACGGCTTGGTCACCATCTCACCCCTGAAAATCGGGACACCCAGGGTTTCCAGTTCCAAAAACCCAAAAGCCAGACCCAGTGCCTAATTTGGCCGGACATTTTACCCTAAAAGCCGGACATCATTCGTAACATTATGGCTGATTTTAGTGTCACGCGGACCGTCCGGTGCGGACCCGCTCCGCACGGCCAATCTGTATGAACTTCTAGGGAGCGTTTTAGAGTAATGCGGTCCGGAGGAACCGCTCCGCTCCCTTGCAGTTCATACAGATCGGCTGTGCGGAGCGATCCGCATTCCGCACTAACCTGACAGTCCGCGTGACATTAAAAAGCCTATATGCTGGCAAATTTTGGTGGCTTTTTTTGGTGTCTCCGAGGCCCCCAACACGTTACCACATAAAAAGCCGGACGAGAGAATATTAGCCCAGATACGACCTTAAAAAGCCAAACATGTCCGGTCAACCCTAGAACCACCTCCAACAGGACCGGACCGTGAGTTTGGGGGGCCCTGGGCTAATACTACTTAGGGGCCCTACTATCACATTATCGTCTATTTTTTACTTTGACTTGACTTAGCTAGCTAGGGGCCCCTTGAATCCACGGGGCCCTGGGCTGAAGCCCAAAAAGCCATATGGTAGATCCGGCCCTGACCTCCAAATATTACGGCGTGTACCACCATCACTACTGAAAATCGGGACGACAACATTAATATATGACCATGGGTAGAGGCTAGAGGTCAACTTATCATCACCCCAATCTTAATGGTTGCTTTAATTAAAAGTAGAAGCAATTACTTTTCAAATACACACTTACATACTACTATTTATGAGCTGATAAGTAGTAAGTAAGCATGTATTTTTAAATTTTACAAAGTGTATAGGTAACCAAAAATTTTATCTGGAGGAAACTATATTGTGTCACTAAATAGCTGTGGTTTATATTGATAAAAAGATTTTGTTAATAACTGTAATTGGTTATAAGATTAATTTAAATACCCAAATATGTGTAGTGTAGCTTTCCTATTGGATGCCGATTGCAGATAATTAACTGGTTTCCGATTAAAATTACAATAATAATCTATACTAATATTATAAATGCGAAAGTAGCTCTGTCTGTCTGTCTCTCTTTCACGCCTAAACCACTGAACCGATTTTGATGAAATTTGGCATAGAGATAGTTTGAGTCCCGGGAAAGGACATAGGACAGTTTTTAACCCGGTTTTTGAAACAGGGACGCGTGCGATAAAGTTTTTCTGTGACAGACAAAATTCCACGCGGGCGAAGCCGCGGGCGGAAAGCTAGTATAAAATATTTGTTTGTATGAAAAATGGATATAAGATCATAGCCTGGCTTGTGTAATCTGGGATATTAATAGGTGTGCACCTGTACCAGCAGCTGACCGTAAAATAATATTTGTGACGAATTGATTTACTCACGGGTTGTGATGATTTATAATCTGGCACCGTAGCTATATTCACATAATTTGTTTTACAACAATATAGTAAAATAAAATCATCACGATTCAACAAAGAATAATCTAAAATCTAAAGTAATGCTAGTTAGTTACCAACAATCTACAAATTGATTACAGGATAAATGAGTGCTATAAACATGTGAATGGATCTTTATCAGTTGTGAATGATTTGTTTTCTTTCATGAAAAATAAATAAGATATTATAAATCTTTGGATTTATCCTTGTAAAACTAACAATAAAGCTGAGTTGCACCAAACTTTGACCGTAATTATAAAGCTAACCAGTGATTTTTGTATGGAGTTTGACAGATTTTTGATGTTTGTTATAGTCAAAGTAAGATCTAGTGTAACCCAGCCTAAATATTTGGTAAAAATTAACACTCAGTCAAAAGTTACACACAATTTTCTACTTCAAAAATTCACCTGCTAATGATTTTAGATTGAAACTTTATTATTGCTTTTAAAAAGTTCATAATAAGCATTAAAAACGTCAAATATTAACCTTGGTGGCTAAATATTTTCTATTTAACATCAACAAACAAAACAAACTAAAAGGTTGGCTCACTCCACTTGTTTTTACAATCACTGATACTTAAATGAAGGTTAAACACACCTTCAAAATTTAAATCAAAAATAAAGGTCAACAGAAATATTACCAAATTCAAATTTTTGAATAGGTGGAGCAAAGAAGTAGATGTTTGGTATTTTTTGTCAATAACTCACAAGATGAGGTCATTGTATGATTAAAAATTTATCAAATAACTACCTAAAATTACGTAAAAAATATGGGGACTGCAATTTTGAGAGGAGATAAGTATGTAGGCAAGTTCGATTGTAACAATGTTATAAAAGAGCTTTTATAAAATGATTTTGGGTTATTGACCCATATCCCTTACATGCTAATCAGTTGGTTATCATAAATATTACAAAGTAACATGTAACATAATAGTGTTAATGAAAGGCAAGGGCTTTTATTCTTTGTAGAGAACTGTTCATTCAAGCAAGACTATGGATGCCTTTAATGGCCAGAACAAATACAATTTTTTGCGTTGTTTTTGGACCTCAAAACAAGGGAACAAAGTTTAAAATATGGTGGGAACTATATTCCTACCACCATATAAAGGGTTAAGTGTTAAATAAGTGACGATAATTAGCTAAAATAATACTTCAAAAAATACATCCTCATTTATTTAACACAAGAATAATAACCGTGTGTCTAGCAAACATTGACCTATGTGTTTGCTATTAGCATTCGACTAAAACCGATTAAAATAATTACCTATTCTGAATAAACATTTTTAAGAATGTTTTGAGGTCAGAGCAGGCATATTTAAATACCGATTACAGTGCAAATGCACTGAAACTAACTTAAATTTTCAGTACAATGAATTCATTATTTCGATAAGAAAGAAATAGTATCAATATTGGCTGTGAATCTTACAATGTCATTGTCAGAAATAAATAATTTGTTTTATGAAAATGTGACTTCTATGAATATGAATTGCTTCATGAAACTTTCACATCTATTTTGAAATGAACCCCTTTAAAAGCAATGTCAAATTCTAACCAGGACACCAGCAAGATTGAAAATTGAATTCTAACAGAACGAAATACGTGATTATTTTCAGTTTAGGGCAATGCAGAGATCCGTGTCGAAACCGCGTTGGGCAACTAAATGTCAATCTGCCGAGCGATATGTCGCAATGTAAGCGGGTACGTACCTAGGCAGCAGATGAGGAACTTGAGGAATGTGAAGAAGAAAGCGTTGTAGAAGTTCGAATCGTAATACGTCCCGTCAACATCGTTCAGCAGGTCGATGTGGTCCACCGTGATGTTGCTCAGGATCGACACCTCCTCGCCGCTCGTCACCGGCAGCCCCAGGCTGATCTTCAAGAACTCATCCACCACAAACAGAGGCGGCACTCGCAGAAGCACCTCCACTAGAGCCAGCGCCTTCGACCTCAACGACATAATTCATTTATGCTACCCTTTGCACACGTTAGCACACACAATTTGATGACCACAGCCGAAACGACGGACGGCCGGCGTTCACCCCCGGACTGTATTTTAGACCAATTTTGTTTTTTTTACGGGCTATTTGTAATCACGTAATAAAATACGAAAATAATGACTGAAATTTTTGCGACAATAAAAATTTGACATTACAAATTTCGATGTTGCCAGACTTAGAATTGTTGCCATGATCAAAAAATGATTTTCTACTAATGGTTAGGATGCGTTCATTAATTTAAATTTGTTTGCACAAAAACTACCAATATCATCTTTTTAAAAAGATTTCAAGCTTCGTGAGAAATGGAGACGATATTGATCAGTTTAGATCTGGTTACGTGACCATAACCAGATAACAAAATCATAATACGTGTATGATTCCGTTTAATCGTTATTAAATTAAAGTTTATGATTTCGATTGTAGCCTCAATATTTAGTTCGCTTGAATTAATACGAGTATAACAATACATATTTGATTTTGACCATATCCGTTCGCGATAAGTTTGCCGCTGGCGATCAACGTCACTCGAAGTGAAGCGTCTATAACTATACTATTTAAAATTATTTTTTATTTATTATAATATTGATAAAAAATGTGTATTTGCGTAAAATAAGACACATTAATTTCGTTTAACCGGCAAACTTAGCGCGAACGGGTAGTACAACTTTTTGTATCAATATGGGGCTCACGAAAGACAAACGTAGCGTACTTAGAACGATTAGGAAATTTAGGTAAGTACCTACTTGCTCGATGGCTGAAATAATGACGATGATGATGATCAGGATGAGCTTTGGAAAATCACCTTCGATTATAATTTACTTAGAGCACGGGGTTTTTTTTGGCAGACCTAAGTACTTTGAGGCCATAAAATATAAACAAGTCCATTAATAGTTTAGTATACATACAGTATAAGTAGGTACATCCTGGGGGGTTTGTAGGGCCCCGCCGTGTAAGTGGGAAATCGCTGGGTAAGACTGTGGTAGTGAAGGCTTTGGCCGGAAATCGGAATCCCACAGTTCCTTCCCACTTATGGCGAATGACGGAGCACCGGGGTCGTTTTAGTAGGTGTGCCTTCCTTTTGACTTGGTGAGCCCCACATAACCATCTTGCCCCGCAGGGTTGGCTATGTAATTTCATGCATTTTTTCCCCGATAAAAAAAGAGTAGGTACGTATGAGAGATGGGGATAGCAAATGATTATTAACTTCTTAACATACTAACTACTATAACATAATGACGAACACAGATTAGAGAGAATGATGACGAAACTAAGGGTTCCTTGTCAGGACTACGGAACCCTAAAAAGCACTACAGAAGAATTTAATGTCATGGGTCACTTATTCTATGATCGCTTAAATACTCCCGTAAATTCCCTATTCTTTCGTTTTCATAATTTATCTAACTACCATTATTCTATGATAATATAATAGCCATTGATAATTTATATTAAATATTATGTATAACTTGAGTAGGTATGTACTTAATACATAGGCGAACCATTTCAAAATTGCACTTAAGAAATCATAATTATCATGGCTACTTAGGTATTGATTACTTAGTCAAGAGTTTCGTTCGATTAAATTATTTCTTACGAAAAGGGGAAAGATTTAGCGAATTCGTCAAACTGTTGTTATTTTTGTTATGAAGCCAATACCAATACCAATTTTTGTACCAAGGTTTCGTAAACAATTTTCACAAACATTTCTCTTCCATTTTACTTCCACAGCTTTCAACTCAACCGCGCCGAAAGCTCGCAAATCGATTCGTATTTGAGAGGCTTCCCAGTCTTCGGCATTCGAGGGCAAATTAAAAAGCGTCGGTTCGTCTGTCTCATGAAACTTAGGCAGAAAAGAGCGAGGATCGTATTGATCGATGCTATTTTTAATTCTATCATTCATATTTTATTACTGTAAGTGGTAAAAAAGAGCAATATGGGTGGAAACGATAAGTGATCTCACTCGATTATTTCTAAAGTATAATACAAGATTATCAAAAAGAGCTCGTGAAGAACTTTCAGGATCAGTAAAAATCTTTTCGATATCTTCTATAGTTTAGAAATAATTGAGTGAGATCACTATCGTTTCCACCCTGAAAAGTTCGTATTTTAACGTCACAACCTGTGGTCAGCACAATATAACTTTTTGAACATCAATTCAAATCTACCCCTACTTCGGAACAACAGTAGAGCAAGAGACCAAGAAACCTGGAGCAGTTTTCATCCTCTTTTTCATTATAAGTAGAAGATTGATTTCTCTTACAAAGGAGTTGCTATGTTAAGGAGTGAGACGCAACACTTACTTATTGAGTAAAAGTACAAGACAATTATTTATTTATTCATTTGCAATAACATATTGTAATGATTTTAGTATTCATATTGTATTTTATACGATTATTGGTTACTTTTAAATAGTTATTGCAACAATTTTAGTATTTGTATTGTATTTTAGAAGAACCCAAAAACCCATTATTAAATTAAAATACTTTATTTGATTACTTCCTAGGCATTTTGCAGACATTAGAATGATTTTAGAATTTATTTTGTATTAAATCCAATTATTTCATATTTATTATTTAATTTAATTATTTTAGATATATTTTATTGAATACATATTAGTATTTTAAAAATTAAGAAAACAGCTAATTATGAAATAAGTATTGCATTTGACTAGTTCCGGAGCATGCCGTCGATAAGTCGTTTTGAACCGGTTGACTTTCACTGATGGAAGGGGAAGTTACCTTATCGCTGGCATGCCGCTGGACAGTCAGTTCGATTTGAGCGTTCAAAGCAAGAGGTACTATTAAGATGACGTCATAATGTCGGAATTGTGTAAATCAGTGGTGCTGAAATACAAGTTAGAACAACCTACAAGAGTGTTTCATTTCAATATTCAGCACATAATTAATAAGTAAGTAGTATTTTATAAACGTGTGAAATTATAATTCTGTTTATTTATTAGTTGTTTACGTTACGTTTTACGTTAATTTTGATAACGGTGCAGCAGAGCTTCTGTAGTTAGCAACTCTTTGCTATTTCAGACTTTCCGTTTTGTACCGTAACCAGTCGAGCTTTTGTTACTTTTTAGTTGAGGGCTTTTGTTTTCTATTTACTTAACAATAAGGTTTACAATTGTGTACCGAAGTTACCGAATTGTGTACTAAGGGTGGACCCTGAGTACCTACTATATGAAGGATCGTCATTGGTTGGCTAAGTATTTCTTTTAACGTCTAGACAATATAGGTAGGTACATTCTTACCTATTATGTTTTTGTATTTATAAATGTACCCATAGGTATGTAAGTATCTGATTTTCAATGGTAGTTTTTTATTGTTCGATATTTGTACGCGTTGGAACATGTGACCTAAAGTTTACTTTGTAGAGTTGTACTGTATGTACCTACATACAGTAGAAAGAATTCATCAAAATAATATAAAACAGTGATAATGAAAAGAGCACGTAGACTCTATGAGGAAAGCTTTTCAGTACTTAGTGATTGTGAATAAAACAGTAGGGTGAGAAGCTTTGTCTCCCCTTAATTAAATTTTATGATCAGACAGACTTATACACTTATAAATTAATAGGCACCAGGATTAACAATAAAACACCTACTTACTAAAATAACGATTCTTCTTATTTACCTATTTCGCATCATGAGAACTAAGCTGTTACAATGTCGCTTAAAAGGTGTTTTCATATTATATTCCTATGAAATCATCGCTTTCACACTCTTAAATCCTTTAACTACCCACTTACACAGATTACAAAAGCAAAAATGACTATGATTACGGTTATAATACTGGCACGCAACCGGTCTCAGCCACAACAAAAAAGAAAAATAAATATGGTTGGCTATCTGTGGCACGAGGACGGCACGCGCGGGTCTTTCCCCCCGTTTTTACGACAACTTTATTGTTTTCCAGTGGCCAAAAATAGAACTATACGGCTTCCCTATACATATTCCTCAATTTATACGTACAGTGGCGCCCCATTGCGCGCACTTTTAAATTTGTTTAGATTAAAAGCAGATGATTTGCTAGTATCTCTGAGATAAGTAGAGAATCGGTATAAAATATTGAATTACAAACTATTATTCTGTATTTACATTTCCGATTGAGCCGTATCGGTTTACGGTGGCTGATTAATTTGTCTGAATGTTATTGTTTTCTCTGGGAACGGCTTCCGATGTTATTTTTGCAAATGGATTGGGCAGCCTTTTAAGTTAGAAAGTAAGTAAAATGCTACTGCTTTACAATGGTAAACATGAATCTTTGCTTTGAATATATTGAGTATGGATGAATTATTACTCTCGTAATCTAGTCAGGTGGAACTTATTAACTAACTAAGTATACTTATGTAAAAAAAAAAACAGTTGGTGGTCAGAGTACCTAAACAACTCCTCAGAAGGAATTAAGTAGAGATCCTAGAAACTAACTTTAAAGACAGTAAGTATGTATTTCCGAAAGATCTAATTTAACTGATGGTAGAGCACAGAAACTCCTGTTTACAACTGAATTGCAACATCAAACGCTTCCCCACAGAATCTGCGTAACAATAACCAAATAAACTTGTTATCCGCACAAAAAAACACCCCATCAGCTCCCCTAACCAAACAATTACCTGCTAAAATAGCAAACAATTGTTTGAATGCCCCATGAATGCCCTAACACTTGCTCTTTAGCCTCGAGGCAAACACAGGTGGCGAAATTGAGGGCAATTGTTTATGGTACTTGGCCAATTATCTATGGTCCAGTGCTATTTACATTGAGTAGAGATTGACGCTGCATTTTTTGTTTGGAGCCGATTTTTATCAGTGTGCTAATTTTAGATGCTGATGATGATTGTTGATTAGGAAATTCCCACGGATGGTTTGGGAAAAGTAAATATGATAGAATTAGGTCATTTAGGAATTAATCTATACTAATATTATAAAGCTGAAGTGTTTGTTTGTTTGATAGAACTCGCTAATCACAAGAACTACTGGTAACAAAAAAGGGAAATATTAGCACTATTGTCAAGCGTACGAAGTTTTGGGCACAGCAAGTTACAATATAAAACTGCTAGATGCAGACGAAGCAGTAGGCTTATGTATATGAACAGGTGTTAGTCAAAGCCTCTGAAACAAATGTAGCCGAGTTTCGCGGGCCCTCTAAATTAGAAGGATTCACTAATCTCTAGACAATGTAAAGCAAAAAATAAATGTAAAAGGGACTTTTCAAAGTTCAAACTAATAAACAAAGAGTGTACCGCACCTACTCAAAACCCACGCCCTAGCAGGGAGTTTTTAAATGTCTCTACATTTATGCTAAGGTTTTCTATCTTACGATTAAATTCTTTATTAAATAATTTGTGGTGCTACCGGATCAAGGGAAAACCCTTACGCAGATATTTTCTTGGTTTTAATCGAGTATTCCCTAAACTCTATCAACAATAAATAAATTAAGTAAGTACTTAGGTACGTAATAAGACTTGCGAGAAATCGACTTACTGACTTAAACTGCTAAGCAATTATGTCTCTTACGTTTTTCTATTCGACTTTTCTTCCTATAGTCATCTCACAGAGTAAGCTCTTTCGTTAGACCTTCACACTATGTAAAACATATCAATTTTTTGGTTATTACTAGTACCGTAACTGTTTATCGTCGTTGACGAGTGAAAACCTCAGCAGTACCGAAAACATTTTTTTTTCAGGACAGACAAAAAACCGTATCCTGAATAAATATTCAGGATTCATCAAATTCATTTTGATGTTCATTACAAAGAAACATTCCAATAAGCTAGCTCGAAATGTGCGTTGAGGTTTTCTTACTTATTACAAAAGTGTTTGTAGTAAAAATTCGACTTACGAGGTTTTCACTCGTCAACGATGCTACAGACCTAAGTAAACATAATATGAACGCAATAATTTTATTTTATTTTCTGTAAATAAATGAGTAGAAAGACAATAGCAGACTAAGGCTGGGTTGCACCATCTTACTTTAACTTTGACAAACGTCAAAAATCTGTAAAAAATCGACAGTCCATCCAAAAAAAAAAATACAAAAAGCATCGGTTATCGTCATAGTTACGGTCAAAGTTAGGTGGTGCAACTCAGCCTAACATTCCATACGTTAACTAGCAACCATACCTTTCTCACCATTCCAGACGGCTGGGCATCGATCGTGACGTATCCTGTGTCCTGCGACCCGACACCGGGACTTCCGCTTCCGAACGATCGACTTTCAGACAGGTGGGGATCGGCCGGGACAGTGGAAGGATTAAATTGAAATTATGCTCATTGGAATTAGGAATTAGAGGGTATTAAGTAGGTATTTAAAATAATATTCATTGCGACTGTATTCTAAAATATTAACGGTCGAATTTTCAACAGCTAAATAATTTAACTGAATAATGAAACTTTGAAACGCAATCATATTGAATTCTATACGAGATCAAAAGAAGGCTGAGTTGCACCATTCTTTAATTTTGAAAAACGTCAAAAATCTGTCAAACTCCATACAAAAAACACCGGTTATCGTTATAGTTACGGTCAATTCCGGTCAAAGTTACAAGTAGGTTTTGCAACTCAGCCTTTAGGCTCCGTGACACCTACTCACAATATTTGCCCCATTTAGGGCAAATATTGTGAGTAGGTGTCACGGAAAAAGATTTCTCAATCAGTTTTTTAATGATATCTATTATTTACAATTAGGTTATTCTATTGAATCAAAAGTCCAAAAGAATATTGTGTAAGTTATAATCATTTACTTCACTTTCAATATTTTTTAAAATATTATGTGAACAGTATGAAAGATGCGAAAGCTAGTGGTAACGTGTGTTCGCAAGATCAGCGGATTTTAATCTAAAATACAGAAGCTCTTTCAAAGTTTAACGATCATGAAATTCATTATAATGGGATAACAAAACTTATTGAGATATCTTTTGTTAGTAGATCTAGGTAGGCTACTTTTAATAATATGACGACCAATAAGCACTGTGTTTATATGAGATTCAATGTAACAAATGTTCTTTTTTCACCTCGCTTTTACAGTGGCAGAGGCTGATATTCTTTTTTCTCTTTCACAGTCGCTGCAACCCAGACCCTACCCCCTTCGTGTGGGGCAGACCACCTAGGCACCGCTGCCCACTGGGCCGAGTGGTCACTGGCAGCTTTTGCACAACGTGTGAAAACGTCAAAAAATTGTGTACCACGGGAACTGTTTTTGTTGTGATCGTTTGGCTTCGTAGCGGGACTTGGTTTTTATGATAGGTTTTTGTGTGTCAACCTTATGTCTTGTGTAAAAGTTAGTCACCTAGGTCAGCACAATCCTTATAGAAAAACAGTACCTATTATGTTTTCATGAAACAATTTGAAAAATAAAGTAGGCTTTCTCTCTCTCGTCAAGTAATTGATTTTACCTTCATTCTAATTGTAGAGATTAGTTTTTGTAAGTAGTAAAGTAAGAAGCAATACTTATCTGAAGCAAATAGATACCTAACTCTATGTTGTATTTAAAACCAAGAAAGAAGAATGTTTATATCTGAAAATCATCATTCTGACAACCTACGCGGACTTATCAATGCTATTTTTAAAGTGATTCCGTATTGCTTTAGAAAGAATATGTAAATTAATTTACAGAAAAGAAATCCCACATTAATTACTTATTTTATATTTTACTTGCAAAAAAGGTCGCATTATAATACTCGTACATTTACAGACTTAAGGAAAGAGTATAGGTAATATGTACTTATTATTATTCTGTGGTAGGTAATAGTAGCTTTGTTTTCCTTTAGCACTAGTTCCGTTTCAGAGGTGGAATTGTGTAAAGCAATCGTTATCATTGACAGTTCATAACGTACGATTATTCTGTCAAACGCTTTGTTTAACCGATTGAGTCCCAGACGGCATTAATTAATGTCATAACAATTGATTTTATCTATTGTGTCTAGATTCGCGGACCTTGAAGAATTAACTGACTTTATCGTACGTTATGAACTGTCAAATGATTACGATTGCTTTACACAATTCCACCTCTGATACGAGAAAAATAATCCAATAAAGTCTCATTTAATCTTCATTCGGTCCATTATCGTGCACATTCTAATCAACGTCAACGCAACTCTGTTTTTTCCACAGGCCCGAGGATGCTCTTCCGCATGAGAGCGCGCTACCTGGGTGGGCAAGACGATACCGATCGCCAATCGAGCCGGATTCATTCATGCTAACTTATGAACTACACGGGTCGATATACTTAACGCTGAGTTAAAATTAAGTTAATTAAGTTAGTTCCACCAGCTCGCACTAAGCGTTTCGATGACTCTTTTATAATGTGAACAGCTAGGGACTGGAATTCGTTGCCTGCTGCTGTCTTTCCCGAAAACTATAATCCGGGCCTCTTCAAGGCGAGAGTGAATAAGCACTTACAGGGCAGATATGTACCATCCTAGACTGCATCCCACTTAACATCAGGTGCGATTGTGGTCAAATACCTGCCTTGTTATGCATAAAAAAAAATAAAAAAAAATGTAATCTTACTAATCTTTGGGGAAGGCCTTTGTCTAGCAGTAGACGTCTAAAATAATATAGGTATCAGTGGTAAATATGGCAATGAACATATCTAATCGTAGGGGACGCCTATATTCAACAAAGGACGTGTCTTTGGTAGACACAAAGGAACCATAATAATTAAACACAATCAACTTGGAAAGATATTTAAACCCTTTATATACAACAATTCTTGTACGATTAGTTAAAATGCCTATCAGACTCACGTGCAGGCATTGATTGATAAGTATCGGACGCCTGTAACCTACTGTTAAATAATAATTCAGATTCAGTCTACAAGAGCTGGTAAGACAAGAATCTAATATGCGGGCACTTCTTCGAAATCGCATTCTTCGGCTGATTCATATGGACAAATTTCAAATTCAATTTTAGGTTTGTAACATAGACTCATATAAAAATAGGTACACCCAATAACATATATTTGGATAAGGGACTCGTTTTTGTAAAGTAGTTTTCAAGATATCGACGTTCAAATATTTTGTGCCCATATGAATCAGAATTTGTTACATAATAATCAAAAATAGAAATAAAATTTATGATATTCATGTACAATTGGCTCTAAATTAAGAAAATAATCATATTATAACAAAAACAATGATCTGTTGTTATGAAAAAATGCAACGATTCCACAATAATTCGTGAAAAAACATTTTTTTAAACTTTAGTATACATCCATAATATTTTGTCATCATCATAATCATTTCAACTGAACATAAGCCTCTCCCAATGATTTCCATAATGACCGGTTGGTAGCGGCCTGCATCCTGCGCCTTCCTGTGGGAGGACGTTCTACACTGAGCTTTCCGGCACGTAGCTTCCACTCCAGAAACGTGGTATCCGATCGGCCATCATTTCTGTATACTATGTGTCCTGCTCGTTATCACTTCAGCTTGCTAAAACATCGGACTATGCCACCATGCGACTTTAGATCGTTTACGGATCTCCTCATTTCAGATTCGATTGCATAAAAAAAAACAAGCATAGTCCACTCCATAGTACACTATGCAACTTTGTGGTTCGTAAGCCTACAGTGAGAGGCCGCTTTTCAGTACAATTTGTCATCACTGATAAACACACACTGGATGTAGACTTTCATCTTATGGCACTAAGGTATTTTAGATGACTCTACCGAGCTGTATCACTTATCCAAGCTATTGTTGTTAAGACGTCCACCTACAAGGTGAAGAAGGTGAGATGAGCTTATAGAGGTTGTGGCAATGGCAATCAGTTAATCTCGAAATCATTGGAGGCCTATGCTCAGCAGTATATTATTATGTGCTATGGACGCCATAAGTGTAGCTGAAATATTAATAAAAATAAATAAATCGTTGGGCAATTTCATACAGCGCCATTTAGGTACAAAATAAGCAACAAATATGCTTGTGTTATGGTTGCTAGCTTAACGGATATACTACTTATTTACTGTTTAAACACAAATGATAATGTTTTCTTTATTTACTACAAGACCGCAATCGCACCTGGTCTTAAGTGATATGCAGTCTGGGATGTCATACTTAGTTAAAAAACCCTTTTTTGGTGCTTGAAAGACCGAAAACTAATTTATTTTATGATTCATATAGGGCCCTGACCATATGAATCACGCACAGATAAATCAGTTTTTTGCCTAAAATCGAGCAAAACTCGTCATACATACAGACTACAATGTTGTCATTTTTCTACATGAATCTATAACCCAGAAGCATCACAAGAAAGACAGATTAGATTTTTAATGCAATAATGTAATTTTATAAAGTAGGCATTGTAATCAGCATGCCACCTGAACCAAGCACAGATGAATCAAGTATTTGCCTTCGTCACACCGGGTTCTAAGCCAACCAGCTCTACGTCTGCCTTCTAGATCATCCGTTGCAAGATGGGCTTGCCTCCACGCCAGAAACCAGACTCTCATGATTAAAACCTGACCAGTTATGGTCAAGAACAGCTCACGCCATATGAATCAGTATTTTATGCCGGACACTGCTTATTATTTTTTTTGCGAACAAACTAACTTAATTAAAATTATGACACATTTTTTTTGTAGAAGGACAACTCATTAGCTTTCGAAATAATTTTAATTTATATTGATATATCAAAAGGAAAATGCTACATCAACCATTTTGTTCCGGAAAATGGCTAACGGACACACCATATGAATCAGAGAATCACACTTCAAATATTTTTATTTTGTATAAAGACAGCAATTATGTAAAAAAATTAATTTGCGCCAGATAGGGCTATAGCTAAGCTATACGAAAAAAAATATTGCATACCATTTTGTTAGTTGGTTACAGAACTATACCCAAAGACATCGAAAATGTTGCCTCCGAAGAAATACCCGCACATTTAACATATTAGATTCTTGTCTTACTAGCTTTTCTTTTCTTTTCTTTTTTATTATTTACATTTTGACGTTCATAAGTGCCACTTGTGGTCTAAACTGAATAAATATTTTTTGATTTTGATTTGATAACTACTATTGTAAACTATTAAAGAATTGTTTAGTTAAAACAGAAGTTTAATTCATGGGAGGTGCATTTTAAAATCACCCTGTGTGTTACCGCATCACGTAGAGTCCTGTCACAACTTTGGACTCTCTGGAATTGACGCGGGAAGATGGGAAGTATGGTTGATAGTAAAAGTGACAGTTGCACCCTTGAAATACAACCTCAATAACAAAATAATACGCTACTATTCTGTCTAAGACTAAGGAGCATTAATTAGGACCGAGATTAGGAGGAAAACTCTATGAATAAACTGTTTGTTTTTAAAACCAGACTTTTATTTATCGTTCCCCCTATCATTTCAGGCTGAATCTATAAACTATGTAATCGAATAATTCATTTGGAAGTTAAATGAAAACTGCATTTTTAATATCTGGTTTACAATGGAAGTAACATTCGATCTTCAACGCGTAGGTAATAAAAGAAACCCTTTACGTGTAGTACTGGTAGTACTATGCTCTATAAATCAGGATTGGAGATTCAAATGAAACCACCATCCCTCTTCACACTTAAATTATCAATTTTAATTACCGCATTAGCTATCTAAATAGTATCGTATGCCACTAAACGGTTTTCACCGCAAAAACTGAGCAGCCGCCATGTTAACCCGATACTCGGTGACAGCTACTTTCCCGCGCACAATATGTCATGTTTTTTTTTCACGCGAGGGGGATGATACAAACAGCCAATTACGAGGGGCGGGAGTGGACTGCACTTAGCATCGATAGTTTAGTTACAGTTAACAACCTGCACGGGATTGTCCTGTGGCACCTTATTTTTTATTTTTTTACGTGCCAGTGTTGCCATGGCGCATGTCTCTATCGACACGGTTAATTTAATTAGTGAAAAGAGGTGCTTATGATATTGTGTTTTTAGTGATGTGTTATTGAATTTTTTTAAGGAATTTTACTGATTTTGGATGCGTTTTGGGATTTTCTTTGGGATTAAGGTAAGTGATAGTTTGATTATTTAATAGTTTAGTGCCATTATGTGTGTTTACGTGGTAGGGTAAGCATTGATTATGATGATTCAATTAATTAATGACAGATAAAGGTTTAAGTAAAATGGTGAATAGCCTCGTTAGGTACCAGAAGTTATGCAAATTCAATTGGTCCATGAAATAATTTAAATTACACTTGAGTGCATACTGCGAGTAATAAAAGATTTAAAAAAACATTCCATATTTTGCTAGTTTCTCCAATGAAAAGATTAAATATTTCAAAAGAGTAACATTTTCCAATGAATACGTAAGTAGAGCCAATTTAAAGTAGAAAAAAATGAAATGGCCCATTGAAACCTAGGAATAAAGATTTTCGAAGACTCCGCTGAAGGTCCATGAAGAACTCCGAATCGGAAAATTTTATACTTTTATAGTTAAACGTTAAACCCTTGTTTTAATTATATTATTGAATGTTTCAAACGTCTTCATTTTATGAGGAATTATGAGGAACTCCGTCGAGCCTTAGCCTTCTAAGGCGTTCCTCAACGGTCGATTAATTAAAATTATAATTGTACACTTCTTTTTTTTAAATAATTCATTAAAAATAGTAGATTAATAACTACTATGATGTTATTAAACAGTCATTCGGAAAATCTCTACAACAAAATGTAAAAGAAAAAGTGTACATAATATCGGAATTTATCGGAAAGATAACGAAATAAAGTTAATACACAAAAAGAACTTGAAAGATAGGATGTTAGTTACGGTAATCAGGTGGACAGAACTGAAAATTCAGCCAAATTACAACTTAGTTAGGACTCCTTATATGGAATCTACTATGCGCGAATACAATCGATCTTATTTTCAAAGAATTCAAAAAAAAACATCTAGTAAATGCCTGGTAATGATTAGGAACAAATGAAAAAAGATATCAAACCACAGACAACATCCAAAAAGGTTTTACACACCTTTTGTACGCTACGAACATTACATTGTTGATACAGGCTCGTTGAAGTCTTATCAATTGTATTTCTCTCGTAGCACCGTAGTATCCACGTTTCGTAGCATTGAAATAAAATATTATTTTTCGTAGCAGGAAATGAAATAATTTTCCTGGTATCGCGTTTATTTACATCATTATAAAACGGCAATATTCTATGAGTGCCTTTTTTGTAAAATTTTTGCTTCGTAAGGAAAGAGCTAATAATAGTAAGATAAAATACCAACAATACGTTACAAAATTGTGATAAATAAATAGGAAGCATACGCTTGATTGAGCCAACTTTTATGGCTATAAAACTGTAAAATTTCAAATAATCGCTATCTATCTGTTAAAGAGGACACTTGATATTTGGTTTTATAACTATAAAAAAATTTCTAATTGATCCCAGAGGTGAGCCCAAAGTGAGGTTTTTTTTCAAGTCACATTTATGAAGAAATTAAATGTGTTTTTCTTTAAGGATATTTATTGGGCTTTCAAAAAACACCAATATTGTTGGGGCACCATGATTGTGTCAGAAGAAAATCTTTAAAGTTCGCGTCGCGGAAGGTGCGGTTTATTTGATGTTGAGTATTATTATTCTGTGGTTGAGTATATTTACTTATCATAAATGCAATTTCCTGCTATTCCCGATGAAATCGTTATAACGACCTATATGGTTAAGACATTGGCAAAATCTTTTAAATAGATGAAGGAAGTAAGTAATATAGTAATGATCAATAGCATCCTATATCCGGCTGACGGCTCACATAAAAGGATTTTTGAAGTGAAAAACCTCATGGCCAACAGCTCTACCTTTTTTTTAACGATTTCTTCTTTTGTTTGTAGCCAGATCTGCGTTCGGACCAAAATACTATGTATGTTTACTATTTTCTTCAAAATAATGCTCTTTGTCTAGACCCACTGAACACGGATCTGTGGGCTTAGTTTAAAAAATGTATGAAAATTTTAGTTTTTTAACGTTTTCGCTAGGGGCGCTGTACAATCCGTCATACATTTAATGTCATTTTTTGACACGCTCACTAGTGAGCGCGTTTGATGTAAACTCACACTAGGCCCTCTGCAAGCTATAGTAAAGTTGACAGATTAACTTTGAAGCTTCTTTTTATATGATAAAGTTTTACATTTTTTACACTTACATAACGATACGACGCGAAGTGTCTCATTTAATAAATGTGTCTATCTACACAGAAATACTCTTAAAAATGCAAAATTATTGAAAACCCAGAAGGTTGTTATTAAAATTCTGAAAGTGGTCCGCTGGCGATAATTATTTTTTATTTTAAGTTAAGGTTTAAGTTTGAAAATTATAAATAACTTGAAAAAATCGAACTAAAAAAAGGTTTAAGTTTTCGTAAAATAATATCTTAGAGCAGAGAGATAACTAAAAGCTTGCCATTTTAGAAAATTTTCAGTCTCAAAAAAGCTCGGCTATTTTGGTAACGATTATTCAGTAGAAGATGTCGTAGAGCATGATAAAAGAAATATAAATAACAGAGTAATATCCGAAACTGGCTGAAAGAAAAAAGAACAGAAAATATAATTATAGCCTACTTCTAAAGGTAGGGTAAAGATTTTTGCGACGGTGTTTGGTTTAAATTGATGTCATTGTCTTTGAGTCTGAATGAATTGTCTTTTCATTGAACAAATCAATTTCATAGCTGTTAAATATTCTAAGTACGCATATTTCTAAATAAGCTTAATTTACACGAGTGTGTACTTAGTTTCTTTATTTTCAATTTAAAACAATAGGGATGATGACTGGGTAATGAAATCGAAATTATAATTAGTCCGTCAGACAGATAATAAAAAAATTTTGGAGACATATTTTTTTTTAATAATCGAATAATTACAGTATAAATATTGAGTTGAAATGTCGCGTGACGTCACTTTTGAGTAAAAAATCTACTCAAGCGTGACGTAACGCGCCATTTCAACTCGATGTAGCACAGTTATTATTTAATTATGAAAGAAATTAAAAAATATTAGTCTAATATTTTCTAATTATCTGTCTGACGAACAAATAATTGAAATTTTGTCTTCTAGCCTATTACTAGTTGCAACAAAACCACCTGCTCCACTGTTAGCTGAGTTAAGTTACCTAAACTTCCATCCATCTATCCACTAATTAAACTACAACTATGCATACCCATATCGTTCCAGCCATGCCGACGCGGGACTACAAGCGACGGAAATAAGTAGCACCATGAATCCCGCCCATGCGCGGTAAACATGCGCGACCGAGGGAGGCGGGGCCATGGAGTACGTGCCCAACAACCCGCAGTTCGGGCTGGCGGAGTTCTGCCAGGGCCACGGATGCTGCGACCCTCTGCAGCCTTGCTCTTGCGTGCTCAGGGACTTCCAGGACGACTGCTGTCAGGTGCGTTAGGATATAGCGTTAAAACTATTACATTCGCGATCTGACGTTGAGAGATGAACGATTGACTTTTGTCTCAGTGAAAAGTGTTCGGATTAAACAAATCAAACACTGATCAGTGAATTGTGCTCTTAAGTGAACAGTTGGAGTGTATGGTATATCGATCATCTTTCCAAGATAATCTGCAAGGTGAGTTAGATTTTGCTTTCTGAAAATTTTAGCTGACCTATCTTAACATTAGTTTGACTTTGGGATTCAAGCACAGAATACATAATAGTAGCAACAGAAATTGCACTCCTTTGTGTAGGATCAGATGCCGACATTTTAACGGTAATAATAATAATGCAAAATATCCAACGCACATGGTGCATTCGAAATCGCACCTTACTACTACGCTCACAAGAGCGCAATTTTTTTGTATTCAGAATTGATCTACCTCACAGCTCAAGCGTCAGGGTTGTATAAGCAAAGTAAAATAAATAAAAACTTAATTTTAATAAACATTTACCTATTGTATTTACGATTGGTAAACTTTAATCTAGTGGTGTTTGTATAATCGTACCATCTCTAAAGTCCTATTAATAAACTTCAGTGTTGCGATAATTCGAAATTGGACAAACAGTTTTAAAAGGTGTAGTGTCGGAAAATACACACGGTGAAGTAAGGTTAATGTTTTTATTAGCTAAAATATTTTTTTTGCTACAGTTTTTTGTCATAAATATTTCAAAATTATTTAAAAAGTGTAGATTTTTTTAATTATTTAAATTGCTACAGTTAATTATTTTTCCTAAATATTTCGATTTTCCATTAAAGAAGAATAACAGTGCTGTTGGAACAATAAAACTTGATTGCGACGATGATCGACCGAGCGTGTATAGAAATACGCGTGTGTTCACAGGCGCGTGGCGGCCCTGACTGATTTGCAACTTGAAGTTGTCGCGCGCTGTAGGTAATTATCTCGGCCGCCATAGGCGAGTGACGGAGGCCTGATTCAAGGAGCACTTATATAATTATGGCTGCTGAAGGTGAAATAATGAGTCTAAGATAGTCTAGCTAGCTAAATTCTGCATTATTGTGACCAAAGCCTCTGCACTAGAGAGAAGACTGCTCTATGGTAAGTTATGTTACATCTGCATCCGTAAGCGCTCATCAAGGGAGAAAAATCTAGTCTAGGATATGAATGTTGGCTAGGTGAGTTCTGCCCAGCCTATCTATCTATAGATGTTAGCTGCTGAATGTATTGCACCCATGGAGTACGTGCCCAACAACCCGCAGTTCGGGCTGGCGGAGTTCTGCCAGGGCCACGGATGCTGCGACCCTCTGCAGCCTTGCTCTTGCGTGCTCGCTCAGACGCCAGGACGACTTCTATCAGGTGCGTTAAGGTCAAGCGTTAAAATGCCGTTAAAATGCGCCGAATGCCTATAGATAGATGCAAGCTGCTGGCAAATTGCACCCATGGAGTACATCCAACAACCCGCAGTTCGAGCTGGCCGAGTTCTTTTTCAGTTCATCCGTTTGGGCGTTAACTACGACACACTTACAACACTTATTACGTATCTAGTTCTAACAGAAATATACAGCCAAAATAACATATAGAACTTGTGTCAAATAGAATTGTTAGAAAGTTGTTAATCTATCCAAATCCATGTTAGTAACGCGCATGTTACTTGCGAACAGAACATAGACACAAGTGCGCTTAATTTGGATGGCATCAATTCGTTAATACTTCACCATTAAATTACCTTAAGCCGCACTGCTCCGTCCCTGTGAATTTAGGTAGGTATGACACAGAAGCCGTAATTATTATACATGTCTGCCGATCAAAAACGTTTTGATTATTATGGAAAGTAGTTACATTACAATTTCTCTTTACGACTTATTTTGGTGACAAAAGAAAATTCTTTAAAAACGTATAACAGACAAACATAACCAAGACTTCTAAGTGTTCAAAGTTAGAGATTTGAGTTCTTTGAGCGGCACACCTGCCCTGTTCGCTGTAAGTGGTTGATAATATCACGAACGATTAGAAGAAGAGACTATCAGCATCTCAGTGAGCAGATTACAGATTAGCACAATCTGTCTTGCCAACCTGTGGGCAGTCGTTGAGATGACAGCGCGAAAATCGTCGGCATCCACTAATTATGACCCTTATGTACCACTATATTGACAAAGTTCTCCGTCTTCGTACGCGATATTGGAAATTTGGCATCTACCATCGGCTGATCTGACATTAGGCGTAGTCTGGCTTTGATATTCAATTTTCAACTGTATTACCTTGACAATCAGTTCAAAATTGATTACTAGAAAATTATTTGACAGACGATTTCTACTCTCGACAAATGCATTTGAATTAGCCCACTGGATATAGAGGCATCCTAGGCTAGCAGAAGTCTATTTAGACAGATACAGTTATTTTCGCATATAAATTGACTCGTATTATAGGTACAGGGTTAAAAAGTCCTTGGCATCCTTTTAATCCCTCTACTATTAACATAGCATAGTGCATTCCCTAAATATGAGACATACGCCCGTATTCACAAACGATGCTTGCTTAAGTGAAGCAGAAAATCGAACGCAAAGCGTTGAATAGAGCTCTGTGATTGGTTCGTGTCACTGTGAAATCTCATAGTAATGTTTGTGAATACGGACGTGAGTCTTATTTTAAAACAATGCCACTGATTTAAATTTCAGCCCGTATATGAGAGCTGTCTTGCTGGCCCAATTTTAATCGTTACTTAATACAAACCATACCATAATACAAGTAATGTTATGAAGGGTGGTAATCAGAATTGCATGGCCGCCACGTGGCAGCCACAAGCCGGACAAGTGCGCACGATTACCGATTGCTGTTAATGAAAACGTGTAAGATGAAACTTGTAAGTGGTTGTGAGCCGCAAAACGGTATATTAATCTTCGAGATGATTATTTTGGGTTTTATTATGATAGAGCGCGATGCGCTTTTCACAGTGCGAATTGAGCTATATGGTATAAAGCTTTGTACTTTTAGTTTTTTTATTCGGTATCCATTGTTAATTTTTGAAAATTATTTGACGTCGTTAAAGATCTAGAAGGGATCTTAAACCCTTAATAACTAGTTATGTATCCACATTCCACAGTTTTGAATAAAAGATGTAGCGCTATGCATAGTATCGTCATGTCATGATTTGACTCGCGAAATCGCCTTGTTGTTCAGGGATAGAGCTAAATGTGAGATTACGTTAAATTTTTTGCTGATGTGACATTTTGATGATACTTACACATAACATTACTCGTATTTAGAAGTACTAACTAGGTATACATTAGGTATACCTATTATTTCAGGTAACAAAGACCTCCTTAAAATGTTTGAGAGGATGTTCTTTCTATTCAATTCTCTACCAATAAGTTTTAACATGAAACTGTCTTTGCAGCAAGAAAACGAAAACTGCTGCCCAGAAAATGGCGAAGAACTAAACGCACTGAGCGAGTCGATCGCCGCGTGCGACACCATCGCGGCGGGCGATGTGAGCGAGCCGTGGGCCGGCGAAGACATGGGCTCCTTCTCGCTGCCGCCGCTGGAATTGGACCCGCTGCCTTCCCTGTTCCCGTTCTCGCCTTGTTCCGGGTACAAGTGAGTATTTCCTCCCATTTTATGCCTTATTACGTCTAGATAAAGGCCTCATTCACAATGATCCTGAACTAAACGTACGGCCGATGTGAGCGAGCCGTGGGCCGGCGAAGACATAGGCTCCTTCTCGCTGCCGCCGCTGGAACTAGACCCGCTGCCTTCCCTGTTCCCGTTCTCACCTTGTTCCGGGTACAAGTGAGTATTTCCTCCTAATTTAAACCTTTTTACGTCTGGATAAAGGCCTTTATGCACAATGATCCTGAAGTAAACGTACGGGCGATGTGAGCGAGCCGTGGGCCGGCGAAGACATGGGCTCCTTCTCGCTGCCGCCGCTGGAACTGGACCCGCTGCCTTCCCTGTTCCCGTTCTCACCGTGTTCTGGGTACAAGTAAGTGGATCTATCTCTTTTCAACCTAAATATGTCTGGTCAAAGGCCTTACCCAAGGATTTCCAAAGTGATCCTGAACTAAACAACGCACTGAGCGAATCGATCGCTGCGCGCGAAAGTCCTCGCTGTTTGCTCTCTCGATTTTCTCCGGGTACAAGATTTTCAACCTAAATGCGTCTGAAATAAGGCCTTAGTTCCACGATGATCCTACACTAAACGCCCTGAGCGGCGGGCGATGTGAGTGAGCCGTGGGCTGGCGAAGACATGGGCTCCTTCTCGCTGCCGCCGCTGGAACTGGACCCGCTGCCTTCCCTGTTCCCGTTCTCACCTTGTTCTGGGTACAAGTGAGTATTTCATCGCATTTCAAACCTTATTACGTCTAGACAAAGGCCTTATTCACAATGACCCTGAACTAAACGCACTGAGCAAGTCGATCGCCGCGTGCGACACCATCGCGGCGGGCGATGTGAGCGAGCCGTGGGCCGGCGAAGACATGGGCTCCTTCTCGCTGCCGCCGCTGGAATTGGACCCGCTGCCTTCCCTGTTCCCGTTCTCGCCTTGTTCTGGGTACAAGTGAGTACCTATTTGCTCCCATTTTAAACCTTATTTCGTCAGGATCAAGGCCTTATGCACAATGATCTTGAAGTAAACGTACGGGCGATGTGAGCGAGCCGTGGGCCGGCGAAGACATGGGCTCGTTCTCGCTGCCGCCGCTGGAACTGGACCCGCTGCCTTCCCTGTTCCCGTTCTCGCCTTGTTCCGGGTACAAGTGAGTATTTCCTCCCATTTTATGCCTTATTACGTCTAGATAAAGGCCTCATTCACAATGATCCTGAACTAAACGTACGGCCGATGTGAGCGAGCCGTGGGCCGGCGAAGACATGGGCTCCTTCTCGCTGCCGCCGCTGGAACTGGACCCGCTGCCTTCCCTGTTCCCGTTCTCACCTTGTTCTGGGTACAAGTAAGTGGATCTATCTCTTTTCAACCTAAATATGGCTGGTCAAAGGCCTTACCCAAGGATTTCCATAGTGATCCTGACTAAACAACGCACTGAGCGAGTCGATCGCTGCGCGAAAGTCCTCGCTGTTTCCTCTCTCGCTATGCTCCGGGTACATTATTTTCAATCTAGACACATCTAGAATAAGGCCTAAGAGTTCCACGATGATCCTACACTAAACGCCCTGAGCGGCGGGCGATGTGAGTGAGCCGTGGGCTGGCGAAGACATGGGCTCCTTCTCGCTGCCGCCGCTGGAACTGGACCCGCTGCCTTCCCTGTTCCCGTTCTCACCTTGTTCCGGGTACAAGTGAGTATTTCCTCCCATTTCAAACCTTGTTACGTCTAGACGAAGGCCTTATTCACAATGATCCTGAACTAAACGCACTGAGCGAGTCGATCGCCGCGTGCGACACCATCGCGGCGGGCGATGTGAGCGAGCCGTGGGCCGGCGAAGACATGGGCTCCTTCTCGCTGCCGCCGCTGGAATTGGACCCGCTGCCTTCCCTGTTCCCGTTCTCGCCTTGCTCCGGGTACAAGTGAGTATTTCCTCCCATTTTAAACTTTCTTACGTTTGGATAAAGGCCTTATGCACAATGATCCTGAAGTAAACGTACGGGCGATGTGAGCGAGCCGAGGGCCGGCGAAGACATGGGCTCGTTCTCGCTGCCGCCGCTGAAACTGGACCCGCTGCCGCCGCTGGAACTGGACCCGCTGCCGTCCGGGTACAAGTGAGTATTTGCTCTCATTTTGAACCTTAATAAGTCTAGCTAAAGGCCTCTTCCAAGGATTTAAAAAATGGCTAAACGCACTTTAATAATACCTACGTCTCTAGGTAGAGGCGTCTCTCAAGGAAGATCATAAAGATCTTAAACTAAACGCACTTAGCGAATCCATCGTCGCGTGTTTCCATTCTCGCCTGGTTCTGGATACAAGTGAGTAGATTCTTGTCCTTTTGAACCTATTAAACGTCTGAATAAAGGCCTGCCCTAAGGATCTCCACAATCATCCTGAACTAAACGCACTGAGCGAATCCATCGCCGCATGTTTCCTTTCTCGCCTGGTTCCAAGTCCAAGTATATTTGTTCCTGTTTGAACTTTAATACGTCTGAATAAAGGCCTTGCCCAAGGATTTCCACAATGATCTAAAACTAAACGCACTGATCGAGTCCATTGCCGCGTCTTTATTTTCTCGCCTTGCTCTATGTAGAAGTGAGGATTTTCTTCTATTTTAAACCTTGATACGACTGAAAAAAGGCTTTTTATTTAGGGAGCTTCTTTAAAACTTGAAGCTTCATCGTGATTATTTTAAAATAATCTAGTTATCGTAGTTCAATAACGCTAGCTCGCGTGATTTTATTGAAAGGAATAGCGAATCTAGGTAAGTTAAAAAGACATAATGACCTTAAAAATACCCAAACACCATTTTTTCTGCATATTTTTTACTATTACATGTAAACCAGGTCTTTCTATTTTTAGTGCACTTAGTATCGGGTGAGTTTAAAATTATGTAAAAGTTGTTTTCTTCTTATCTTTCCTCAAAGTTGTTACTTTATAATATTTTTTATATGGGATTATCTAATGATAAATCCCTAATAATATTAAACATTCTGCATTGGTTTAACCAGTATCAGTTTTTTTTTCAGTTTTTCAGTAGATCTGACTCGATCAAACCATTTGTGTAAACAATATTGTTTGTACCCGTTAATTACAGTTGAAAACAATTATCTATACATTTTTGAGTAAAGTTAAAATGCTTTTATAATCCTTTGTTTAAAAACAGAGTTTGTTTTGTAATAAGGCCTTAAAACATTTTTTGGGTCATCCAAAGTTACGAGTAATATGTACACAATTTTTTAGGTTGACTGTTCTATTGTTTAATTAAACGAATAAATTAATCTATGGAACATTTTCATTGTATCCAGCAGGAACTCCACAGGGGAGTGCCGCGAGAGGGGCGGGGGGGAGGCGGCAGACGTCCTGCTCTCTCTCAAGCATGCCGTCGTGCACGGAGACTGTGCCTCCGAGGCGGTCCACCCACAGGTACGTTCATCTCTTTCTCTCCTATACAAATCCCCCTAAGTAAACAGAGACAGATTGATCGCTGCTTGAAAATATTGGACGGTTACTGTTCACAGCGCATTTTCAACTTTATACAGTTTGGAATAGAATTGGGTTTAGGGCACGTTGTGCAAAAAGGGTGTACACGAGGGGAGTTTAATAAAAATATCAGAAATCTGAAGGGTAGAGAAATTATTGTAATTAATATGGCATCGCGGTAAGGCTTCGCCATTGTGGAGGCTTGTTTGAGCTATATCGGTAAGGGCACGGCTTTGCGAAATTAGAAATCTTTTGTTGGCGGTCTTCAAAAAGGAGGCATTGTTGATTAATGTTGGATATTTAGACGGCGTTTTTATTCGTGGCCGGGCTGCGGACTCACGAAGCCGCTGTTTACTTAGTGCTATTGTTTTGTATGGAGACGCGACGCACCGTGACGGATATATTAATAGAATCTTGTTCTGCATGTGGCCAGTAAATGTCAATTGCCCATAAGTAAGGTTTCACAATTTGAAAATACATACTTATAATACTGCAAAATAAAAATTAAGTGAAAAAGTTATCCATCACGTAGTTTTGCTACGAAGTGTTTCGTAGCAGCAGCTACGCCAGAATAGGTACCTACTACAATCTACAACTCGAATAGGACTCGAAATTAGTGAAATCTCTGAAATTACTACACATAGTTTTGCTACGAAACTTTTCGTAGCAGCAGTAGGTATGTCAGAATACTACAATCACGAATCTACGATCGAGTGTGGCTATTTGTACAGTCGTATTTAATACAAGTTATGTAGGGTCAACACTATAGGTTTTGAAAATCTTGCAAAATATTTAATATAGATAGGAAGGATTCATATACTTAGGTGTTAAATTCTTCCGAATTATCTACTTAAAATCCTCAGTGCCATTATTTATGGTGTTTCCAACAGATGATGGTGAACAGTGGCGGCGGGTACCCGTACTACGAGCACTATGGCGGCGCGCCTCTCTTCCCCACCATGAGCGTCAATGTGTCCATGAACATGACCATGCACGGATGCCCGCCTGACCAGCTCTGCTCTCAGGTAATAAACTCTTTAGGATGAATCATCATCATCATCTTTTCAGCCATAGGACGTCCACTGCTGAACATAGGCCTCCTCCATTGATTTCCATACTGACTGTCCTGTTGGTAGAGGCCTACATCCAGCGTCTGCCTGCCACATTTATAGTTTGTGGTACTGACAATGTAAAGTAAATAAATAATAAATAAATAAGGCTTGCTTTTGATTGCAATATTATCCAAAATTTATTACTGAGCGAATCGTCCTAAAATATGTCTTTGAAGAAAAATACGCGTCATTAAAGCTTTGATGTTTCTGGATGGTTTGGTAACTAATGTCCATTATAAACAACTTTATAACGCTTTAACCTCTCTTATGACTCAAACAACACTTTCATTTTAAATATTTTATTTAGCCTATGTAGCCTTAAGTAGCAAATAGGTTCCGTAGCCAAGAAACTAACATCACAAATATTCTTCCAGGTCCAATGGAACCAGAACGCTTCAACGCCGTCAGTCAACGTGGTCTACCCCCAAACTCAGAACGTGATCAGTCCTAACTCCTATCCTTCCGCCACCTATTCCTTCACTGCTGACTTTAGGTCCCCTAACCAATCAGATCCTCTGATAACCGCCACTTCTACCTTCAAACCTCTGATACAGAACACCCAGAAACCAAACCAAAACTACTCGATATTTCAGCAAAAGCCAAACTTTGGACAGAAAAGCTTAGGGCCTACGTTGAAGAGATCACCTTCAAAAATGTATATGCAAGAGAATCCAAAGGAACAGAACATGGGGGGAGGGTATACGATCCTGAACCATCAGGGGCAGATGCATCCGCAGGAGTATGGATATACGGCCTGTGTGAATTCAGGGAAAGTCCAGGTGAGTAATTTTGAAAAGTTACTTAGGTAGGTATTAATTTGTTGTGGCGCAAAATTAGTCGAGTCCCGGTATAACTAGAATAACTTTACCACTGATTTAAGAAGTGTTAGAGCTGGATAACGTGGTTATTTTCATTTTGGGTTCTTCTTTTGATATTTTTCCTTCAGACGACGAACTTCTTTGATTCCTAGAATTATGTCTTAGTTTGAATAAGATAGTACTAGAGTTTCCCGCTATTGACTACAAATTAGCAAACTTTAAATTATGAATGAGCAAATTTTAATTTTTCTAGTGGAGTTGATGACTGTCCCTATCATTTCATTTGAATTTACAATATCAATTCAATTTCTAAATCACTTCCTATCCCGACTAGCAAAGTTGAGAAAATCAGCAGTAGATAAAATGTTTTTAAAAACGTGCCTCTTGTCTTGTTACCAGGTAGGAGCTCTCAGTGGTTGTTCCGAAGACGACGAACAGAAGCCGAACTTATGCCGCATATGCGGCAAGACGTACGCCCGGCCGAGCACCCTCAAGACCCATCTGAGGACCCATTCTGGAGAGCGTCCGTATCGGTGCGGGGACTGCAATAAAAGTTTCTCGCAGGCTGCCAACTTGACGGCCCATGTGAGGACACATACTGGACAGAAACCTTTCAGGTTAGTATACGTAAAACTAGGCTGTTAGTTTTCCATTCTTTTCTATCGTGCATTTAGTATTCCTTACTTGCCCGTAACTAAAGCCTGGTTCGCAGCGTGGAACGTCCACCCACAAGGTGAACCGACGACCTCACGACGACTCTGCGTTTTCCCGAACGGAGGTCTATGTTCAGTAGTGGACGTCCTGTGGCTGAAATGATGTTGATGAAAATATAATCCAGGCTTATTTATTATCATTACATTATAGTACAGTCGAGTTTTTTGTGCTTGCAGGTGTCCTATTTGCGACCGACGGTTCAGCCAAAGTTCCAGCGTGACGACGCACATGAGGACACATTCGGGGGAACGGCCTTACCAGTAAGTATTGACTTATATTATACTTTATCCTTCCTATTTATCAATTGCATTTGCCTGTTCACTCTCTTGCTCCAGAAAGAGTAAAGCAATGATCCATCATTTCTCTACTCTTTTAACCGCTATGAGGTTCACTGTAATCTCCTGAAAATTCCGACTTAAGATTTCAAGTCGTGTGTTACTTTTGGTCTAACAAATAGCAGAATTTTTCAAAGCCCATTTACTTTTAAATTTTTAATTTCTATTTTAAGTTTAATACATATATTGTCTTCCATTCATTAGGTGCCGTTCTTGCAAGAAAGCCTTCTCTGACAGTTCTACACTTACGAAGCATCTCAGGATACACTCGGGAGAAAAACCGTACCAGTGCAAGCTTTGTTTACTAAGGTAAAGTTATTCGACCGTCTCTGTGGTCTAAAGGTAAGACCACCTGTTCCAGGCCCAGGGGACCCGGGTTTGATTCCCAGTGGGGGCAGAGCTCAAATCGTAACTTCAGAGAATTGTTTTTATGCATAACAAGGCGCAATCGCGAGGCAAAACCGCAATCGCACCTGGTGTTAAGGGAGATGCAATCTAGGATGTGGTACATACTCGTATCTGCCTTGTGAGTGCAGCCTACCTAATCACTCTCGTTTTGAAAAGGTCCGGATTATAGTGTTCGGGAAAGCAGCACGCAGCTAAATCCAGTCCTTTAGCTTTTTTTTTTTTTTTATGCATTATAAAAGAGTTACTTACTGCTACTCAAATAATTATTTCACCAATGGCTTTATTGAGAGTTAATTCAATAACCTTTTCCACCAGGTTCTCCCAGTCCGGCAACCTGAATCGCCACATGCGGGTCCACGGCAACATGTCGAGCGGCGTGCTCGGCTGACAGTTGCCGAGGTGCGGCCTGCCCGCAGCCTTCATGTAGATCTTCAGGACAAGAAGAAAGAGAAAGATTGCGTGTCTGTCATCAATCGAGACAACGAGAGGACATTTGTGTTTTGAATGCTAGATGTAGCCCATTCGAGTGGTGTCCTCGGCTCTTGGCTGACAGTTTTGCAGCGGTGCGGCCTGCCCGCAGCCTTCATGTAGACCTTTAGGACCAGAAGCAAGAGAAATATTGCGTATCTGTCATCAATCGAGACAACGGGAGGACATTTGAGTTTTGAATGCTAGATTTAGACCATTCGAGTGGTGTGCTCGGCTCTCGGCTGACAGTTTCCAGCGGTGCGGCCTGCCCGCAGCCTTCATGTAGACCCGTCAGGGGACCAGCAGAATCCTAAGAAAGACCGCGGTTTGGGTAGATCTGTTCCCACCGCGGCACCGCTGCAACTCATGTGTAGCCAAGATCTACAGCTTGATAGCCAAAAAACCCAACCAGTAAAGGCCAAGTTTGCCCCATTAGTATCGAATCGTGAGAAGACATTTGTTACTAGATGTACTAGACCATTCAGAGGGTCATCAGAAGCTTGCAAAATGTGAATCATGTGGAATCAATCGAGACACTTAATATCGAGAGGGTATTTGTGTATTAATAAGATATGTTACAGGATGGCTATCATTCATAATGTACATTAAAGTCAATGACTTGTGCCGACACCAGTGAGAGGAGTCATCGTATGTTGTACAAAACAGCAAAGTAGGTACTTATGCGACACTCGAAAGATAGTATAAAGTGATTAGCGTATGAAGAAAATAAATGTAAATAAAAAATTGATATGTCTTAAATTCCTTGCGTCTAATTGTAGTACATACTTATTTACGACGACCTCTAAAAAAGAGTGAGCACTTCACTTAAAATCACTATCAAACCAAAACAATGTTTTACTCAATTTTGTAATAAGTTTGTGAAACTTTAGAACATGTTGTAAATAATTAGCTGTTGCAGAGGCGGGGCAAGACCTAAATTTGATGTGGGCAAGACAGATTTCGCGAGGCCTTGTTCTGTGGCGACCTGAAGACGGATTTTATGAAATAATAAAAAAAAGGGTCAAAGGTCTATATGTTACGGTCAAAGTGATAAATGTGAAAATTATGAATAATCGCCGGTTATTATGAATAATTACCGCATGATTTGGTAAATGTGATTAATATGAAGTCATTTATGTGTGTATAAAACTAAATAGGCGGCTTAGGGGTGGCCCAAGGGCCACCCCCGCCGCACCTTAACCTATTTTTCACTTTAAATCAAAACATTATGTTATAGGCATCATGGAAAAGTAATATTATGCAAGAAACATTCCAAACTCATTGTGCCAAATTATATCAATATGTGATATCAAAACGTTCAAAAGTTTGGCTGTACACGAGCACGTACACAAGATGTTGTTCTCTTTTATGAAATTTGTTAGTACTAAGGTTGAATTATTAAATAATCACTGTTAAATGTAATTAATTTATCACTTTTACCGCGACTGTCGGTAATCTATATACAACGTGTCCCAAAATTCAAGGATAAGCCGGCGCCGCAGGGTGGACATAGTCATGACTACTTTAGGAAAAATAAGAAGAAAAATCTATCTCAATTATTTTTTAAGTTACACAATAAATTATGAAATTCGTCGAAAATTGACACCCCTTATGATATTTTACATTACCACGACTACAATTTTTTAAATACTTCTGTTTTTTTGTTTGTATCGGCAACTTAAGTAGTGCTGCTGTCCACCCTAATTCTTAAAACCCTCAGAATCCTAGCAGTTTTTACACAAAAGTTAATCAAAATATGATATTTCCTTAAAATTTTGAACGATTTTTACGTTCACTCCACTTTGACTCGTCGTTTTGTAAAAAAACAGTATGAAAACTACTGCGGCAAGTTTTTTATAAAGTTGACGCAACTATCCAAGATTCCAAAATGGTATAATACTCTAAGAAAACTAGTCGCAAAAAAGATATGCGTACCATTTTTACAAGCACTTCGCTTGTTAATTAGTATGGGATAAATCTTGCAATTAAATTTAAAACCAGTTCTCCTCAACCAATTGAGCTGAAATTTGGTATACTTATGTAAGTACGATGACATTGCAATATTATGGTATCATTGAGCTGGATGGAGTCTGGAGGTGGCCATAGGAACTTCTAAACGAAACGGCGGAATCGCATCTAGTTTGGGTTCGTTGGATATCTTTTCAAGCACTTTAGTGCTAGATGATGTCCAGGGTCCTGATGATGAAGTCAAGAGGTGGCCAGGAGCTGGCCAAAGGAACTCCTAATCGAAATGGCGGAAGATTATCGAGTTTGGGTTCGTTGGATTTGACTTCCCGAGCACTTGGACCATGAGATTGAGAAACAACTAAAAAGTGTAAAATAAAGTTATAATAAAAAAAAAAACTTTTTTAAAAACAAGCATCAATGCGAAATTTTACGAAAGAATTTAACTATAAAAATAATTGTATGCAAGGTTCAAATAATTTCGAAAGTTTGTAGCGCAAACAGAAAAAAAGAGGAATAAATTCCATGCGCGATTATAACTTTATTTTAAACTTTTTAGTTGTTTCTCAATCTCATGGCCAAAGTGCCCGAGAAGACAAATCCAAAGAACCTAAACTCGATAAGCTTCCACTATTTCGTTCAGGAGTTCCTATGGCCAGCTCCTGGCCACCTCTTGACTTCATCATCAGGATCCTGGGCATCATCTAGCACCAAAGTGCTTGAAAAGACAAATCTAACGAACCTAAACTAGATGCAATTTCGCCGTTTCATTTAGAAGTTCCTATGGCCACCTCCAGACTCCATCCAGCTCAATGATACCAGAATATTGCATTGTCATCGTACTTACATAAGTATACCAAATTTCAGCTCAATTGGTTGAGGAAAACTGGTTTTAAATTTAGTTGCAAGATTTATCCCATACTACTAACGAGCGAAGTGCTTGTAAAAATGGTACGCATATCTTTTTTGCGACTAGTTTTCTTAGAGTATTATACCATTTTGGAATCTTGGATAGTTGCGTCAACTTTATAAAAAACTTGCCGCAGTAGTGTTCATACTGTTTTTTTACAAAACGACGAGTCAAAGTGGAGTGAACGTAAAAATCGTTCAAAATTTTAAGGAAATATCATATTTTGATTAACTTTTGTGTAAAAACTGCAAGGATTCTGGGGGTTTTAAGAATTGGAGTGGACAGCAGCACTACTTAAGTTGCCGATACAAACAAAAAAACAGAAGTATTTGAAAAATTGTAGTCGTGGTAATGTAAAATATCATAAGGGGTGTCAATTTTCGACGAATTTCATAATTTATTGTGTAACTTAAAAAATAATTGAGATAGATTTTTTTTCTTATTTTTCCTAAAGTAGTCATGACTATGTTCATCCTACGGCGCCGGCTTATCCTTGAATTTTGGGACACGTTGTATACAGTGTGAGTCACGTTAAAGTGTACATATGAAAATAGATGAAACTACACCTATTTTTATCGACAAAAAAGAGGTCAAAATTTTTTTTAGATTTTTTTTTAATTTTTTATAGAATTTTTTTTCTTCCAATTACATATTGTAAAGAAAACGTAATAACTTTTAAACTAAGCTGTATATCCTGATAAAATAAAAACAGTAATAATGCAAAATAACAGGGAATACTAAAAAAATACATAAAATACATAAAAAAAGGCCAACAAATAATAAAAAATGATACTTTTCGAAAAAAATCTGCTTTTAAATTCGTGTTTTTTTGGTTATTTGATAAATTTCTCCAAAAAATGCCCCTATAACCGGTGGTTTTTATTACTTTGTATTATTCTCTATCGTATTACCTTCGTAAAACCAAAAATCGCATGTCTCTATCCCTATCACAACGTTTGCAATGATCGTTTGAACTAAGCCTCTCCGGGCGCGCCATTCAACGCTTCGTTAACAACGAAATTGAAAATGGCTCTAGATTTGTTATTTTGATAAAGACAAGTTAGATTTCAAATAAAAACAAAAGATTTCGAAGTAAAATAAGCATTTTAGTTAAAATTAAAATTGTCTCTAACTGTAGCGGAGAATAATGTTGTGGCAGGCCTTTGTTCAAACGATCATAGCAAGTGTTGTGATAGGGATAGAGACATGCGATTTTTGGTTTTACAAAGATAATACGATAGAGAATAATACAAAGTAATAAAAACCACCTGTTATAGGGGCATTTTTTGGAGAAATTTATCAAATAACCAAAAAAACACGAATTTTAAAGCAGATTTTTTTCAAAAATTATCATTTTTTATTATTTGTTGGCATTTTTTGTGTATTTTATGTATTTTTTTAGTATCGCCTGTTATTTAGCATTATTACTGTTTTTATTTTATCAGGATATACCGCTTAGTTTAAAAGTTATTACGTTTTCTTTACAATAAGTAATTGGAAGAAAAAAAATTCTATAAAAAATTTAAAAAAAATCTCAAAAATTTTTTGACCTCTTTTTTGTCGATAAAAATAGGTCTAGTTTCATCTATTTTCATATGTACACTTTAACGTGACTCACACTGTATAAAAGAAAGTCGTGTTAGTTACTCCACTTATAACTCAAGAACGGCGGAACCGATTTAGCTGAAAATTGTCAGGGAGGTAGTTTAGAGCCAGGAGAAGGACATAGGATACTTTTTATCCCGTTCGAAATAAAAAAAAAAGTCTGCTTATTTATTGCCATTAAGGCGGAACAAAGTTCGCCGGGTCAGCTAGTTATTCATAATAACCGGTTATTATTAATAATTTTCAATTTATCACATTAACCGTAACATATACATTGACAGTTTCTGATTTCTTGATTCAGTGATTATTTTTAAAGGAATATTGCGCCAAAGAATAATGTTCGTCACTTAAAACCGTGTTGTTGCTTAATTTTGTGTCTGATTATGGCTGAATTTGTTTGGAAAAAAATATATTTTTATTTTTAACTACATTGTTTAGCTATCAAGAATTTATATTTAATAGTCAATGTTCGTATTGTGATATTGTCATCTCCACCTTGTATACATTTTTTCAAAATTTTTGATGCGCGAGGCCCCTTGTACCGCGAGGCCGTAGGCGGTGGCCCACGTCGCCTACGCCTTACGCCGCCTCTGAGCTGTTGTATTGTAAATAATTATTACATTTAAGTAGTGAAATATCCAATTAACTATCACGAGTTGCGTTCATCTAGTCACTATAAAAATATTAGATTAATTTAAGCATAATTTGTAACGTCAGTATTATTTTAGCTTTAAATAATTGTACTTTAGTAGGTATGTTAAGTGAATAAAAAGTCCCTAAGATCTGGAATTGTTGCTTTGTTTCTCATTCTCATAACCTGTTCAAAAATTAAAGGTCCCTAGGTAGTTAAGTAAGCTTCTCAAAACAAATGTTGTCTTGCTTGTGTGACGTGGTGACACTCGATTAGGATACGAGCGCGACCGTAACAAAACTTTTGTTATTGAATATATTAGATTACCTTAGCCTTACCTTTTATCATTTAGCCAGAGTTAAGTAAATTGGTATAATTCAATTAATGTTTTACTGAGTGATGAAGACAAAGGGCACTCACTCATTCTATTATTCTATTACAGCTTGAAGAGACATGTAGGTACACATTCACGAACACTTTTAATAATGCACCAAAATAAATTACAAATTAAAATTCGACAAAACATAAATTTAAAAATAAAACAACCTGTAAAATAATAATACAAATGTTTCACGTTCCCGCCAAGTCGTCCCGGGGCGGGAAGTTACCTTTTTGCACCTTTTTGCAAGGCAGAAATCTGTGTTGCCAGAGTGAAACCTAATACTACCAAAACTACCAAAACAACATAAAAGATAGGTGAAAGTAATTCCCCAAAATTTATGTATCGTGAACGCTGCTTTAATATAAAAAAAATTAGATGCCAAATATAAAGATACTTTTGGATCGACACTTTACGAGTTGTTTAAAACACCGAGTTGATGTATTCTAATCAAAGTAAATGCCTAATTAAAAATATCTAAATCTGCAATATTTGTAAAAATAATTCTCAATTTTTTTTATTTGCAGCTTATTTTAACAATTCGACACCGTTTTTAAACTATGTTTGAAACATGCATTTAATTGTGAAGTGATGACCTCTTGAAAGATCTAAAATTACTTTTTTGACACATCATGATTTCTCTGTACCATTTTCATGTCGGAATTTTAGAAATTCACTAACAAAACACCTGAAACGGGTCAACCGGTGCGCAAAAGTCTAGATATTGTTAATACAGTTAATTGCCTAGCCGTTGTCTGTCACTGACTCGCGGGACACGTAATATTTTCGCTCCGACTTTCGTAGAAAGTTGCCGCTTCATAATTTAAGTCGGTGGAGAAGATTCTAACAGCGCTAAAATGACCGAAAGTTCTCCAGACGAGCCTAGCCGTAATAGGAAAGACTTCATCTGCGGCGTTGTCGAAGGTGGGCATTATTTTTAGATAGGGTTTAGTGTGTCTAGATTTTATACCTAGCTATGTAGGTAATGCCTAAGACATGTGAATGACCTAGGTTTGATATTACAGGCTTCTACGGGCGGCCGTGGACCACGGAACAAAGGAAGGATCTGTTCCAAAAGTGAGTACATCTTAATCCTTATATTCTTATCATCTGTTTGATAACAATTATGTTGTGTTTTTTCTTATGACTTAGTTAAACAGTGGTAGATTATCATGGTGTAATAATTAGTACACCTCCTGCATATAATTAACCTCTCCTATGCTTTGTCTCAGATCTGTGCAACCCCCGTCAACTGCTATGTCTCAGATCTAAGACAAGACTACTTTGGTCATCTTTTGCGTTAATATAACTCTTATTCCAAATAACTTACGTGTTTTATTCCTTGTTTTCGGTTCCCAATAAAATAGTCAACCATAAACAACATTCACCCGTTCAAATTGAAACTGTCATTCAGTAAAAAAATGATGTTCAAATTGCAAAGCTAGTACGGCGACGTGTGATTTTAGTGCTCCGAAAAAAACGAAGATATTTGTGCGAAATCTATAAGAATGGTAAGTAAATGTTACTTTTTATAATTCTTTACTTTATTTCGAACCAATAACTTAAAAATCTCCCAAGATTTTCTCTAAAATAATTCTGAAAAAGACGAAAAAAAAATTAGTATCCCTTAGGACATGTAAAGGTACGATAATTTTCTCAGTGTTTTACGCGTATTTTTAACATAATATTCGAAATGCTTTTATACTTTTGAAGGAGTATTTATTATAATTGTAATTTACACTAGTTTTCTTTGCAAAAAGTAGCTAATATTGTCAAAAATCGTTATTTTTTATCAAACTGGTATTGAATTACACGCACACATAGAAACGAAGTCCGCCATTTTTTCTCGTATACACACGACTTATTGAGACGAACCGTTAGGGATATACAGTATGGTCTTATAATTCAAATAATAAATAAATATGATTTATCCTTGACTTGTTCGTAAAAACTTTATATATGCTTTCTGTATAGACAGTGGGACTTGATTCGTGTCATGACCTGCTGCTGCAGCCAGGATTGTCTTCGCACGAGGGCACTCCTCAACGGCGAACAGCTCCGTCGTAAAAGTTTATAGTATGCATTCTGTATAGACAGTGGGACTTGATTCGTGTCATGACCTGCTGCTGCAGCCAGGAATGTCTTCGCACGAGGGCACTCCTCAACGGCGAACAGCTCCGTCGTAAAAGTTTATAGTATGCATTCTGTATAGACAGTGGGACTTGATTCGTGTCATGACCTGCTGCTGCAGCCAGGATTGTCTTCGCACGAGGGCACTCCTCAACGGCGAACAGCTCCGTCGTAAAAGTTTATAGTATGCATTCTGTATAGACAGTGGGACTTGATTCGTGTCATGACCTGCTGCTGCAGCCAGGATTGTCTTCGCACGAGGGCACTCCTCAACGGCGAACAGCTCCGTCGTAAAAGTTTATAGTATGCATTCTGTATAGACAGTGGGACTTGATTCGTGTCATGACCTGCTGCTGCAGCCAGGATTGTCTTCGCACGAGGGCACTCCTCAACGGCGAACAGCTCCGTCGTAAAAGTTTATAGTATGCATTCTGTATAGACAGTGGGACTTGATTCGTGTCATGACCTGCTGCTGCAGCCAGGATTGTCTTCGCACGAGGGCACTCCTCAACGGCGAACAGCTCCGTCGTAAAAGTTTATAGTATGCATTCTGTATAGACAGTGGGACTTGATTCGTGTCATGACCTGCTGCTGCAGCCAGGATTGTCTTCGCACGAGGACACTCCTCAACGGCGAACAGCTCCGTCGTAAAAGTTTATAGTATGCATTCTGTATAGACAGTGGGACTTGATTCGTGTCATGACCTGCTGCTGCAGCCAGGATTGTCTTCGCACGAGGGCACTCCTCAACGGCGAACAGCTCCGTCGTAAAAGTTTATAGTATGCATTCTGTATAGACAGTGGGACTTGATTCGTGTCATGACCTGCTGCTGCAGCCAGGATTGTCTTCGCACGAGGGCACTCCTCAACGGCGAACAGCTCCGTCGTAAAAGTTTATAGTATGCATTCTGTATAGACAGTGGGTCTTGATTCGTGTCATGACCTGCTGCTGCAGCCAGGATTGTCTTCTCACGAGGGCACTCCTCAACGGCTAACAGCCCCGTTGTAATACTTTATAAATATTATTTCGTGATATATAACAATAAATATTGATTATATAATTTACTGAATGGTTTTATTTATAAATCTTTATTATAAATTAATAAAAATAAAGGATTTAATTCTGCTGTTCCGTGTCTTATTTCCTAAATGAACATCCTATATACATGCACAGATCTGCGCCAAAGCATACAGGCGTATACTTGCTATGCCCAGATCTGAGACAAAGCAAATAGGCAGCTACAAAAGGACGCCATCTTGGATTAGATCTGAGACTAAGCAGATGAGCACTGCAGACAAGGCACGCACACATGCACACAAAATCTAAATAAAACCTGATAATATTTAACCGTTTTTCAATAATATTGTCTATGAAAGGTATAGTAGTGTAATATATGGTAGGAAAGGTTATTTTTCAAGCTTGCCACACAATCTACATACTACAGCATAGACTTGAACAACAAGGAGAAAAAAATATTCTAAGAAAGGTAGTGTCAAAATGCCTCCTCTTCAGTTTTTAGACTGTTTTGCTATATAAATGTAATAATTAAGCACATGTTATATATTTTATACAGAAATCAATGTATAATTACGAACCTAAAAGCCTCTACGCGGTCTAGTTTTGACAAAAATACGTTCAAATAAAAGTCCAAAGTACAGTGTTGTGAAATGCAAAATGGTGAAATTGTAGATCTTTTTTGTCATTTTCAAAGTGATATTTATAGGTCTTCTACTGTAAGAAATCGGTAACTGTTTTGGACAATGAATTCCTCAGACGTTTCAGTATGTAAAAACATAAAGTGAAACAAAAATTGGTTAGCAGAGTTTATTGAAAATCGTTCATGTTTGGTAATAAGTGAAATTTTGACAGCAACTCTGTGTTCAAGGGTCTGTGGAAAATAAATAAACGACATTTTATGATTAGCATACATAGCATAAGATTCGTTATTTATTTAGGATTAAGAAACACCAATCAGTTTAGTGTGTGCCTAACAATTATTTTGAACAATTTGAATATTTCGACAACACTGCGCGCGCGCTCGATTGCCGGCGCGAAACCTTAGCAGTTGGGGGGTGCAGTTTTGCGCGGCTCAATAGCACACCAAAGGTTAATTATTGTTTAAAGACCTCTCCAAATTGAGATAATTATACCAAAGCTTGATTCCAATTTGATGAATTGCAATTAGATTCCATCTTGATTCTTAAAATCTACAACTAGCCCAGTTACTAAAAACATTGTAATTACTAAAAATGTAACCTGGAAGAATAAATAAATGTATTAATACGAAAAAAAAAAGTAAGATTCATGTATATCCTTACATAATTTCGTTTGTAACTAAGAGTAGAGGTGAATGAACTTAAAAAATAAGTAAATTTTCACACATTACATTTTATTGACATGCAATATTTAAAAGTTGATCGGTGCATGCAATGCAATTAGTTACATAAACAGCAATAGGTAAGCTACAAATTAAAGATTTATCTTCAATGCTCATTTACGAAAACAATATTAAAAATAGACAATTGAACTTTGTATTGTATATTGTATTTATACTATCTAGATGACCATTACTTTCTTGAAATAAAAATTCCAGGTTGAAAAAATGGGGCATGGATATGTACGTCTACGCCCCAAAGGACGACTACAAGCACCGTGCCTACTGGCGAGAGCTGTACACCGTAGAGGAGGCCGAGCACCTGACGTCTCTGATATCAGCCGCCAAAGAACAGGGCATTATATTCTGCTACGCCTTGTCCCCGGGACTTGATATCACGTATAGCAGTCAGAAAGAGATTACCACCTTGAAACGGAAGTTAGAACAGGTAAAGTAAATACTTTATAAATTCTAATTCTTAAGCAACATTGTATTCAACATTGTTTTTTTACCCTAATAAGGTAAAAAAAAACTGATTATTCATTAAAACTAATCTAATACTGAGCCAAGCTTAATAATGTCTGTTCTTCTAAAAAATTTTAACATTTTTGTTTTAGGCGGTTATCACACTGCGCCGCGGAGCGCGTGATTTTCATATAAAAAATCACGCGCGCGGACGCTGTGTCAGTGTGATAACCGCCTTACCCATATTTGTAACAAGATGTATTTTTTGCATTTTGAATGTTTATAAGATTCTTATTAGATATCCTACTAAACATTTATAACAGTAGTACATAAACATACTTTAGCAGTAAGCTAGATAATTAATATTTATTAAAATTCTCTGTTTTAGGTGTCACAATTTGGATGCACATGCTTCGCTCTTCTCTTCGATGACATTGAGCCGGAGATGAGTGAAGCAGACAAACAGATATTCCAGAGTTTCGCTCATGCACAAGTAAGTAACAATACTCTAATTTCAACTTTTGCCAAAAGTTTGGTAGAGTGCCATGTGGTATTTATTTATTTATTTATACTTCATTGCCAAAATTTTAACATTAGGCGAACTTAATGCCATAAGGCATTCTCATTCAGTTTACCTTTGGGTTATGGAGAAAAATTAGTTTGCCTTTTCAAATAATAGTTCCGCAGAGCTGTAAGGCATTGGGAATTTTTTTGTTTTTTTTGTAGTCATTATCTTTCGTTTCAGCGGAATGACGTCCATTGCTGGACGAAAGCCTCCCCCAAGGATTTCCACAAAGACCAGTCCTGCGCCGTCCTCATCCAGGCACCTCCTGCCTTATAGTAGTCATTATATTTTGTCTTTAAAGGCTGCAAATCCTTAATGCAAATCCTTAACTAGAAAGAAAGAAAGAAAAAGTATTTATTTGATGCAAGTACAAAATAAAATAATAAATAGTTATAATAAAATCAAACAGTAAGGTACATGCACCAAAATGGCATCAGCTCAGTATAAGCCGTGACGGCAGAGAGCGCGTCACGACCACTGGTATTCTGCGAATGCCAGTTGAGCATAAGGGCGCAGCCCGCCCAAGAACAATGGTTTACAAATAAGTGATTTTAAAAATTAATACAGCTTTGACAGGTAATTTAATTAAACAGCTTAGGCGAAATTTTTGATTATTAAATAGTATAGATGACCCACGCTGAACTGTCCCGCTAAACTCAATGACAGGGGGGCGCTACCATCGTTCAACTATATGGTTTCCAACATGGCAAAAATCGGAACTAGCGATTCGGTATTGACGGTGGCGCCCCACTGTCAATGTCATGCACAGGACAGTTCAGTATTTTGGAACTATAGCTTAGATAGACAAACATTAGGCAACAATGAAAATCTCATTTGAATACCATTACTTTTCCAGGTGTCCGTAACAAATGAAATCCACCAGCACCTCGGTTGTCCTCGATTCCTGCTGTGCCCGACCCAGTACTGCTCCACCCGAGCCGTGCCCACCGTGAACACTTCGGAATATCTCAACACGCTGGGCACGAAGTTGTCACAGCAGATTGATATTATGTGGACGGGTATGTTTATGTATCTATACTAATATTATAAATGCGAAAGTAACTCTGTCAGTCTGTCTGTCGGTCTGTCTGTCTGTCTCGCTTTCACGCCTAAACCACTGAACCTATTTTGATGAAATTTGGCATAGAGATAGTTTGAGTCCCGGGAAAGGACATATGATAGTTTTTATCCCGGTTTTTGAAACAGGGACGAGCGCGATAAAGTTTTCTGTTACAGACAAAATTTCACGCGGGCAAAGCCGCGGGCGGAAAGCTAGTTATAAATAAAATAAAATAAAAAGTATTTATTTCAGATCATTGAGATCCATAAAATGTTAGGAAAAACTTAGGCTAATGTTAGTATCTTATTTCTAAAACAGACCTCGTCCTGCTGAGCATGTGGCCGATCAGTGGGCAATCCCCACTATCGGCTATCTCCTTCAGTATTGTGTTGAAGTTTTTTTTATTTGTATATTTGCATTTTGTTTAGCGCTGACATTGAAAGAGTTTACATGCAAGTGCTAATTACTGTTGGTGTGCTGATAGTGGAACCAAAACATACGAGTTTGTAGCCATTCATAAAAAAGAAAATATACGGTTTAAAACATTTATTTCTCAAAAACAGAAATACATTCACTTACATTGAGAAACACTGGTTAATGATAATGAGAATGAGTAGATGTGGATGTGTATTGTGAAAAAAATACACCTGCTATGTTTTCATAGTGAAATCTTTAACAAACTGTACGAAAATAGCACAAAAGATTCTCTTAGTTGCCAACACTGATAAATAAGCTATATTTCTATTAGGTTTTAAACTATAAAAAGTTCCAATTCTTTCCCATAAAGTTTAGAAATGCGCACACGAGTTGTTTTGTAGGTTTTGTTATGTCAACTGGCTGAAAAAATCAACGAAATCGAATTTAAATAAAATTGAACAGCCAGCTTTTCATGCAGTTCTTAAAATCGACGTCAAGAGATAAGGAAACCAATCCTCTTTTCATAGGAATCTTTGAAACCTACTTCAGGAACCAGTCTCTCACAAGTGATAGGAATTAAGCTAAGACTACTAGTATAAGACCTTGTATTTAAGTACGCATGTTTCCTACTTTGTGAAGAGAGAAATAAACAATTTATTTATTTATTATTTATTTATTTTTTGTAGGTCCAAAAGTGATCTCCAAGACGTTGACCACGGAGTGCATCGAGGAGATCACGCAAGTGCTACGTCGGCCGCCCGTCATATGGGACAACCTGCACGCGAACGACTACGACCAGAAGCGGATATTCCTGGGTGAGTGGGCACGTCAACCTTAACGGTATCTTATGTAGTTGTAATAGGGGCGATTTTGCGACAAAAATTATAGTCTAATGTGATGTCATCTGTACTAATAGGTATTATAATAATAATAATAAATCTTTGGACAATTTCACACAGCGCCAGCTAGCCCCAAAGTAAGCAACTTAATGCTTGTGTTATGGGTGCTAGCTTAACGGATATACTACTTATATACTTTTTATTTTATTTTTTAAATACATAAATATTATACATAGTCACACCCAGACCCGTCACAGAAATTAAAATTCATCATTTCAATTTCTGCCCGGCCGGGAATCGAACCCGGGACCTCTCGGCATAGTAGTCCGTTCTGAACCACTACACCAAACGGCCGACAAATTATGAAATGGGTATAAAAACAATCAAACCTTGATTAAATTTTTAAAGCATAAAGCTCTTTGATTTGAGAATTTCAATATTGTTGAGTTGAGGCCAAAGGAACTGCAAAGAACCACTTCCAATCTTCCCAAGATGTCGTAACCGGCGACTATGGAACGCATGCGAACATCAGGCATTCCCTACCCATGTAGGCTATATTCTCCATTTGCCTCGATGGTAAATTAAAGAGGGTCATGGTTCATTGAGCTTAATCACCTGATGACCATGATATTTTTTTATCTCTTACTAGCTTTCCGCCCGCGGCTTCGCCCGCGTGGAATTTTGTCTGTCACAGAAAAACAATATCGCGCGCGTATTTGCTCACCGTTTAGACCTACCCTGAACTACGACAAACATTTTAAAACCAAAATCAGCTCAATCGGCCCAGCCGTTCTCGAGTTTTAATCAGACTAACGAACATCAATTCATTTTTATTTATATAGAAGATATCCGTATACCCAGCGGCAATCTGTAGGGAACTACAATAATCCACTCCTGTGTCGGTTTGCACTGTTCTTTGTCATGAGCAGGGTGGAGTAAAGTGACTCAGTTGCCCTCAGTGGTCATGGTTTCTCAACTGTCTTGGAATCTACTAAGGAGACCCCTGACACTAGCTCTTTGCAGGCTGCTGAATAGGAAGCCTTCAATGGTCATGAGTTGTTGGACTGATGTGTTTGGATGATGATTATGATACAACATTTCATAAAAACTTAAACCTATTTGACAGGTCCATACTGCGGCCGATCCCCGGAACTGATCCCTCTTCTGCGTGGGGTGCTTACGAACCCCAATTGCGAGTACAACGCGAATATGATCCCCATTTGGACGCTCGCGCACTGGGCCAGTTGTAGCCTGGACGCTCCTGCACATAGTAAGTATAAAGACTGAAACTTAGCATGTACTGAATGTTGACTTTTTTTCGTGGGGTGCATATGAACCCCAATTGAGATTACATCGCTGATATGCTCGTGCACTGAGCTGGTTGCAGCTTTAACGCCCCTGCACATAGTGAGTACAAGGGCTTCACTGATCCCTTGATGAACCCCAACTGTGAATACAACGCCAATAATGATCCCCATCTGGACGCTCGCACACTGGGCCAGTTGTAGCTTGGACGCTCCTGCACATAGTGAGTATAAAGACTGAAACTTGGCATGTACTGAATGTTGACTTTTTTTCGTGGGGTGTATAGAAACCCCAACTGCGAGTATAACGCGAATATGATCCCCATCTGGACGCTCGCGCACTGGGCCAGTTGTAGCTTGGACGCCCCTGCACACAGTAAGTATAAAGAGCTTTTTTGCACGGGGTGCTTATGAACAGAGTAAATACAAATGAGTAGATCATCTTCATAGAAACGCACGGGCGCGGTTTGTATGTGAGCGGGCCAACACGTATGCGGCGCGCACGCACACACTGACAAAATTTAGCGTGGATTAGCGGGGAGCTAGTCGTGGTTGCGCCGAGCTTTGCAAATGTGTGCGTGCGCGCCGCATACGTATATTGGCGCGCTCACATACAAACCGCGCTCGGTGCGTTTCTATGAAGATGACCTACTCATTTGTATTTACTCTGTTATAAACCCCAACTGCGAGTATATCGAGTATATCGCAGTTGAGGTTATGCTCCCTGTATGAACGGTTGTGCACAAACCAACATAGTAAGTATACAGTGTGAAACTTACTAGTTGCTATGTACTGAATACAGACTTATCTTGCGTGGGGTGCTCACAAACCCCAGCTGCGAATACAACGTCAAATTGGTTCCCGTTTGGACGCTCACCCATTAGGCCAGCTGTACGTAGGGTTCACAGATCCTCTACTACGCGGGGTGCTCACAAACCCCAACTGTATAATAATACTTATTTTTTTGCCCATAAACGCTCGCAGTGTTTTTTGCACATAAACGTTTTTAAAGTAGAACAGGTCTATGTAAATTGTTAGTTTTTAAAAGTTCATGTGGTCTTAGAGCAACACAGCTAGTGCGGGGTGCTCACACACCCCACCCAGTGTCTATGTACGATTTTTTATACTGTGAAAAACCATAACTATATTATCTTTTTTACATTTTGTTACAATATAGTAAGAGTAGGCGCACACCGTTGATTTTTCGTCGGCCGATAGTTTAGTCGGGCAGTTGATCAGTATGGGCATGTATGGGAGTGCGCACACTACGCCGATTCGATTTGGCCGATTCTTCATACAATTTAAAATCGGGCACAACTATCGGCCAACTAAAAATCAACGGCGTGCGCCTACTCTAAGTATCCTGTTTTCAGTGGAAGCAGTGTCATGGGACATTAAGCTGGAGCGGGAAGGCGAGCAAGGTGTTTGTGAAGACGAAGCCCCATTACCTCTGGGCAAACACGTGTACCACCATCGACAAGCGCTGAGGTAAAACTATATTGGAGTATTGGGCATGAGAGAGGACACTTACCTACAGTATAATTGGTAAGGTCACCCGGGGCAAAAGAAACAACGAGGCTAAAGCGACTATTATAGTCTTTTTCACCTAAGATGATCCGTATGACGTTTCGAGTTTGAAAGATTTAGAGATGTCACATAACTAAACCATAGCGATTTATCTATCGATTTTTTTCGAAGAGTTAGTAATAACCTACTTTTAGAGAAATATTTTGTATAGGTGTTATTTTACAAAAAACATGTTTTTTTTAATTACAAATATTATTGTAACAATTTTTTATTGATAATATTCAAATTTCATGGTTCGTGTTCAAAAAAACGATTCCTAAAAAGTACTGGTTCTGTTTCTTTAAATTAAAAACTATTAATTTATTTTCAATGCGTTTATTAAAGTCAATAATCGAAAAATATAGTTGATTTTTGTGATGTTTTTAATAACTAAGTATTCACTGCAATCGATTAATGAACCGCGGAAATAATCGATTTTATTATACAAGAAATACCCCAGCACTAAATCTATTCCGTTTCACACATTGCGTACATTAAATAAAAAATATTTTTACATCGTATTTAATTAAAATATAATCAATAGACTCAGATTTTACTATATATTTCAAGACAAGTAGTTAATTTTTTTTTATTATATTGCTAATAAAATACAAATATTTTTCCAAAAATATTCTGCATATGTAGTATGCGTAATATGGATAACCTTGAAGTGTCATACGGATCATCTTACGTGAAAAAGACTATAGTTGTTGCAATTCGCGAAGGTGAGTGCGCTTTACATGTGTGAAGGCTCGCTACTGTTCGTGTTTCAAAAGGTTTACTATCACTATCGTTATGTGCAAGTACAGTCGACAGCACGTCAACGTAAACACCGTGGTATCTTACGTAGTTGCGATAAGGGCGGCTTTGCAACGCAAATGTATAGTCTGATGTGCTGTCGTCTGTACACGTACACACACAAGTAAAGCTCACTTGCGTTCGTGAGTTGCAAGAACTATAATGGGTTTTATTCTTAATCTGATGGATTTTGAAAAGTGTCATCTGTTGAAGCAAAAAGCAATCATTGCTTTTTAGTATTATAGTTTTTTTCCCTAATGCTTTCCACGTTGATCGATTGAAAGCATTAGGGGAGGCCTATGTTCAGCAGTGGGCGTCCTATGGCTGACATGATGATGATGATGATTATAGTTGCCTAAGTTGCCTTCGCCCCGGGTGACCTTAGCTCAAAACCATACAACAGAGAGATGGGGGGAAATGGTTTCTTTGTGTACATAATTTTTTTTCTGTTTACAGGGAAGCAATCAACGAGTGGTTGCCAGAGTTTGCAATACCTAAAACGGCGCAAGGACCTGTTATCAAACCACAGCCACCGGTCACAGGTGAAACAAATTTTTCAATACCATAGAATAGAATTTATTTATTGCTTTTTCTGTGTACAGTTTGCAGTTGTTTGGGCATAAAATTCGTTACAATAGATTGCTCATATTGAGCATGCAATATTAATTCCATTCCATTTTGAGAGTATCATTCAGGTCAAGTCAGAAAACAGTTATAAGTAACAATAGCCTAACGGTGTAGGTTTCGAACTGGCTGACTCGTGATCCGAGTAACGCGAGTTGAACCCCTTCACCGCTGGACTATTGTGGTGAACTCACTCGTAACACGCATATTTAGCTTACCACGAGTATTTTGTGCAATACAAATTAATCCATATTTATAAAAGCGAAAGGTCATTGATAGACTGACTCACTCACTCATCACGAAATCTCAGAAACTATGAGAGCTAGGAGTCTCAAATTTTGCATGGGGGTTCCTTTTAGAACAAAGGTGCTCACTTAGAACGGATTTTACGAAACTCCACCCCTAAGGGAGTAAAACGGCATCCACGTGTACGAAGTCGCGGGCGGCCGCTAGTTACTAATCCCAACTAATATTATAAATGCGAAAGTAACTCTGTCTGTCTGTCTGTCTGTCTGTCTGTCTGTCTGTTACGCTTTCCCGCTTAAACCTCGCAACCGATTTTGATGAAATTTGGCATAGAGATAGTTTGAGTCCCGGGAAAGAACATAGGATAGTTTTTATCCCGGTTTTTGAAACAGGGACGCGCGCGATAAAGTTTTTCTGTGACAGACAAAATTCCACGCGGGCGAAGCCGCGGGCGGAAAGCTAGTATTATATAAAAACAAGTGCTTTTTTGTTACAGTACCTCCAGTGCCAATCATCCCCATCCTCCCTTCAGTCAACACGTGCATGTCGCTCATGACAGCTACGAGCAACACGTCCACGACCAGCACAGCTGACATGACCCCCGCCATCCCCTGTGTCAACACAAGTCAGCTTCAAGCGTTGGCAGACGTGTGTTCCGCGAGCAACGACCGGCCTCTACTGGCTACTGGCGTGAGTATAGCTTAGCACAGCACAGGTCCTTAGTGCATAGCACAGGTCCTTAGTGCATAACACAGGTCCTTAGAGCACAGCACAGGTCCCTAGAGCACAGCACAGCTAACATGACCCCATCATCCCCTGTGTCCACCAGTCCAATACTCTCTGCTCTGCTCTCTGCAACTGCGAGCGTTGCTCCTGCGACCTCTCTTGGCTACTGGTGTGAGTGTCTAAAGCACAGTACAAGTCTCCAAAAGGTTCCTAGTGCACATGGTATGCTCATAGACCACAGCACAGGCCCCTAGAGCATAGTATAGGTCCTTAGAGAAGAGCACAGCTGACATGACCCCCCTATCCCCTGTGTCAACACAAGTCAGCTTCAAGCGTTGGCAGACGTGTGTTCTGCGAGCAACGACCGGCCTCTATTGGCTACTGGAGTGAGTATAGCTTAGCACAGCACAGGTCCTTAGTGCATAGCACAGGTCCTTAGTGCATAACACAGGTCCTTAGAGCACAGCACAGGTCCCTAGAGCACAGCACAGCTAACATGACCCCATCATCCCCTGTGTCCACCAGTCCAATACTCTCTGCTCTGCTCTCTGCAACTGCGAGCGTTGCTCCTGCGACCTCTCCTGGCTACTGGAGTAAGTGTCTAAAGCACAGTACAAGTCTTCAAAAGGTCCCTAGTGCACATGGTATGACCATAGAGCACAGCACAGGTCCCTAGAGCATAGTATAGGTCCTTAGAGAACAGCACAGCTGACATGACCCCCGCCATCCCCTGTGTCAATACCAGTCAGCTTCAAGCGTTGGCAGACGTGTGTTCCGCGAGCAACGACCGGCCTTTATTGGCTACTGGAGTGAGTATAGCTTAGCACAGCACAGGTCCTTAGAGCACATCACAGGTTCCTAGAGCACAGCACAGTTCCTTAGAGCACAGCACAGGTCTCTAGAGCACAGCACAGGTCCTTAGAGCACAGCACAGGTCCCTACAGCGTGACACAGGTCCTCAGAACAAACCACTGATCTCTATCACAAGTCCCTAGAGCACAGCACAGCTCATATGACCCCCTGCGTCAACACAAGTCAGCTTCAAGCGTTGGCAGATGTGTGTTCTGCGAGCAACGACCGGCCTCTACTGGCTACTGGCGTGAGTATAGCACAGGTCCTTAGAGCACAGCACAGGTCCTTAAAGCACAGCTGACATGACCCCAGCCATCCCCTGTGTGAACACAAGTCAGCTTCAAGCGTTGGCAGACGTGTGTTCTGCGAGCAACGACCGGCCTCTACTGGCTACTGGCGTGAGTATAACTTAGCACAGCACAGGTCCCTAGAGCACAGCACAGCTGATATTTATTTATTTATTCATGAATAGAACGGTAGTACCAATTACACTATTCAAACAAGACGCAACAAAGTTAACGTAAGATATGACCCCCGCCATCCCCTGTGTCAATACAAGTCAGCTTCAAGCGTTGGCAGATGTGTGTTCTGCGAGCAACGACCGGCCTCTATTGGCTACTGGAGTGAGTATAGCACAGGTCCTTAGAGCACAGCACAGGTCCCTAGAGCACAGCACAGGTCCTTAGAGCATAGCACAGGTCCTTAGACCACAGCACATGTCCTTAGACCACAGCACAGCTGACATGACCCCCGCCATCCCCTGTGTCAACACAAGTCAGCTTCAAGCGTTGGCAGACGTGTGTTCCGCGAGCAACGACCGGCCTCTACTGGCTACTGGCGTGAGTATAGCTTAGCACAGCACAGGTCCTTCGAGCATAGCACAGGTCCATAAAGCATAGCACAGGTCCTTAGACCACAGCACAGGTCTCTAGAGCACAGCACAGGTCCTTAGAGCACAGCACAGGTCCCTACAGCGTGACACAGGTCCTCAGAGCAAACCACTGATCTCTATCACAAGTCCCTAGAGCACAGCACAGCTCATATGACCCCCTGCGTCAACACAGTCAATTTAAAGCGTTGGCAGACGTATGTTCCGCGAGCAACGACCGGCCTCTACTGGCTACTGGAGTGAGTAGAGCACAGGTCCTTAGAGCATAGTATAGGTCCCTAGAGCACAGCACAGCTGACATGACCCCCGCCATCCCCTGTGTTAACACAAGTCAGCTTCAAGCGTTGGCAAACGTGTGTTCTGCGAGCAACGACCGGCCTCTATTGGCTACTGGAGTAAGTGTCTAGATTCCCTAGAGCACAGCAAATGTCCCTAGAGCACAGCATATGTTCCTAGAGCACGGCGTTAGTTCCTAAGGCACATCACAGCTAACGTGACCCCATCATCCCCTGTGTCCACCAGTCAAATACTCTCTGCTCTGCTCTCTGCAACTTCGAGCAACGGTCGTACTCTCCTGGCCACTGATGTGAGTGTCTAAAGCACAGTACAAGTCTTCAAAAGGTCCCTAGTGCACATAGTATGCCCATAGAGCACAGCACAGGTCCCTAGAGCATAGTATAGGTCCTTAGAGAAGAGCACAGCTGACATGACCCCCGCCATCCCCTGTGTCAACACAAGTCAGCTTCAAGCGTTGGCAGACGTGTGTTCTGCGAGCAACGACCGGCCTCTACTGGCTACTGGCGTGAGTATAGCTTAGCACAGCACAGGTCCTTAGAGCACAGCACAGGTCCCTAGAGCTTAGCACAGGTCCTTAGACCACAGCTCAGGTCTCTAGAGCACAGCACATGTCCTTAGAGCACAGCACAGGTCTCTAGAGCACAGCACAGGTCCCTACAGCGTGACACAGGTCCTCAGAGCAAACCACTGATCTCTATCACAAGTCCCTAGAGCACAGCACAGCTCATATGACCCCCTGCGTCAACACAGTCAATTAAAAGCGTTGGCAGACGTGTGTTCTGCGAGCAACGATCGGCCTCTATTGGCTACTGGAGTGAGTATAGCACAGGTCCTTAGAGCACAGCACAGGTCCCTAGACCACAGCACAGCTGACATGACTCCCGCCATCCCCTGTGTTAACACAAGTCAGCTTCAAGCGTTGGCAGACGTGTGTTCTGCGAGCAACGACCGGCCTCTACTGGCTACTGGCGTGAGTATAGTAAGCTATACTGTGCTAAGGCACAGCACAGGTCCCTAGAGCATAGTATAGGTCCCTAGAGCACAGCACAGCTGACATGACTCCCGCCATCCCCTGTGTCAACACAAGTCAGCTTCAAGCGTTGGCAGACGTGTGTTCTGCGAGCAACGACCGGCCTCTACTGGCTACTGGAGTGAGTATAGCACAGGTCCCTAGAGCACAGCACAGGTCCTTAGACCACAGCACATGTCCCTAGAGCACAGCACAGCTGACATGACCCCCGCCATCCCCTGTGTCAACACAAGTCAGCTTCAAGCGTTGGCAGACGTGTGTTCTGCGAGCAACGACCGGCCTTTATTGGCTACTGGAGTGAGTATAGCTTAGCACAGCACAGGTCCCTAGAGCATAGTATAGGTCCTTAGAGCATAGCACAGGTCCTTAGACCATAGCACAGGTCTCTAGAGTACAGCACATGTCATTAGAGCACAGCACAGGTCCCTAGAGCACAGCACAGGTCCTTAGAGCACAGCACAGGTCCCTACAGCGTGACACAGGTCCTCAGAGCAAACCACTGATCTCTATCACAAGTCCCTAGAGCACAGCACAGCTCATATGACCCCCTGCGTCAACACAGTCAATTAAAAGCGTTGGCAGACGTGTGCTCTGCAAGCAACGATCGACCTCTATTGGCTACTGAAGTGAGTATAGCACAGGTCCTTAGAGCACAGCACAGGTTCCTAGACCACAGCACAACTGATATGACCCCCGTCATCCCCTGTGTGAACACAAGTCGGCTTCAAGCGTTGGCAGATGTGTGCTCTGCGAGCAACGACCGGCCTTTATTGGCTACTGGAGTGAGTATAGCTTAGCACAGCACAGGTCCTTAGAGCACAGCACAGGTCCATAGAGCACAGCACAGGTCCTTAAAGCACAGCTGACATGACCCCCGCCATCCCCTGTGTCAACACAAGTCAGCTTCAAGCGTTGGCAGACGTGTGTTCTGCGAGCAACGACCGGCCTCTACTGGCTACTGGAGTGAGTATAGCACAGGTCCTTAGAGCACAGCACAGGTCCCTAGAGCACAGCACAGCTGACATGACCCCCGCCATCCCCTGTGTCAACACAAGTCAGCTTCAAGCGTTGGCAGATGTGTGTTCCGCGAGCAACGACCGGCCTCTACTGGCTACTGGAGTGAGTATAGCACAGGTCCTTAGAGCACAGCACAGGTCCCTAGAGCACAGCACAGCTGACATGACCCCCGCCATCCCCTGTGTCAACACAAGTCAGCTTCAAGCGTTGGCAGACGTGTGTTCTGCGAGCAACGACCGGCCTCTATTGGCTACTGGAGTGAGCATAGCACCAGTCCCTAGAGCATAGTATAGGTCCCTAGAGCACAGCACAGTTCCTTAGAGCACAGCACAGGTCCCTAGAGCACAGCACAGCTGATATGACCCCCGCCATCCCCTGTGTCAACACAAGTCAGCTTCAAGCGTTGGCAGACGTGTGTTCTGCGAGCAACGACCGGCCTCTATTGGCTACTGGAGTGAGTATAGCTTAGCACAGCACAGGTCCTTAGTGCATAGCACAGGTCCTTAGTGCATAACACAGGTCCTTAGAGCACAGCACAGGTCCCTAGAGCACAGCACAGCTAACATGACCCCATCATCCCCTGTGTCCACCAGTCCAATACTCTCTGCTCTGCTCTCTGCAACTGCGAGCGTTGCTCCTGCGACCTCTCCTGGCTACTGGTGTGAGTGTCTAAAGCACAGTACAAGTCTTCAAAAGGTCCCTAGAGCACATGGTATGACCATAGACCACAGCACAGGTCTCTAGAGCATAGTATTTAGTATAGGTCCTTAGAGAACAGTACAGCTGATATGACCCCCGCCATCCCCTGTGTCAATACCAGTCAACTACAAGCGTTGGCAGACGTGTGTTCTGCGAGCAACGATCGACCTCTATTGGCCACTGGAGTAAGTGTCTAGATTCCCTAGAGCACAGCAAATGTCCCTAGAGCACAGCAAATGTTCCTAGAGCACGGCATTAGTTCCTAAAGCACATCACAGTAACATGACCCCATCATCCCCTGTGTCCACCAGTCAAATACTCTCTGCTCTGCTCGCTGCAATTGCGAGCAACGGTCGACCTCTCCTGGCTACTGGTGTGTGTCTACACAAGTACAAGTCTCCAAAAGATCCCTAGTGCACATGGTATGCTCATAGACCACAGCATAGGCCCCTAGAGCATAGTATAGGTCCCTAGACCACAGCACAGCTGATATGACCCCCGCCATCCCCTGTGTCAACACAAGTCAGCTACAGGCACGGTAATACTATCATACAGTATTGTAACTTCATATAAACGGACGAAACGCGAGCTTTCCTTCGAAATTCAAATCTCGGTATGCGCTCGACATGCAAAAGTCGGGGGTGTCGCGAATTTGCCACAGTAATAAATGAACGATGTGTTGTTTTTTAAACAGTAAGTGCTTTTTTTTATAATAATAATTACAACTACCTATTTATACAGGGTGTTAGGTAAATGGGTTTATAAGCCGACACTAGCCTATGTTAACATGTGCATGTAAATGGTATGGTGAAGTCAGTGATATCATCATATTATTTTTTAAATTTTCATACAAAATAAAATTTATAAAATCAGATTTGTATGAAAATTAAAATTATTAAAATGATGATATCAATTTTCTGACTTCACCATACCGTTTATATGCACATGTTAACATGGGCTAGTGTCCGCTTATAAACCCATTTTACCTAACACCCTGTATAATAATCAAGCATTTTGTAAGCCTCAGTCGAGGCGCATACATTTTACGGTCGCAAATGTATAAGATTTGTTACTAAATCTTAACACAAATATGTATTTCTTAAATTAAATCTACTAATCATAAAACAATATGCATTTTTATCCTATTTCATTCACAAAGTATTTTGTTTGTCAAAATAAAATAAAAAATTACAATCACAAAATACATTCACAAAACTAGATAGAAATTCTAGTAGGCAGATGTAATGAAAATAGGGTCTGCAGGAGGGCAGCCCTATCGCATGTTGTCATACGGTGACGTAGCGCGCGGTTGTTGACATTTATTTCAGAAATAAGGCTGAGTTGGAATACTGTATAGATAGTATTACCGTGCTACAGGCGTTGGCAGACGTGTGTTCCGCGAGCACCGATCGACCTCTACTAGCCACTGGTGTGAGAATCTAGAGTACAACACAAGTCTCCAAAGCACAGAACATGTGTCTAGAACACAGCATCAGTCCCTAGGGCACAGCACAGGTCCCTAGAGTGTGACACAGGTCCCTAGAGCGTGACAAAGGTCCCCAGAGCAAACCACGGGTCTCTAGAACATATCACAGATCCTTACAGCACAGCCGACAATTTGAAAAGTATGAAAACTATCAAAAATCGCAGAAAATACATGTGAGTGTTTCAGATAGCCCTAGTGATGCTTCACCTCTGGGATTTAGCTCGACACTACTTTTTGGGACACCATGTACCTATATGAAAAATGTTTTTGATCAGTAATCGTCCATAGTATAAAGGGTTTTTCATGACAGACCATAATCCACAAAATAGATCCAAATCTATAGTAGATATTATAAATGCGAAAGTAACTCTGTCTGTCTGTCTATCACGCTTTCACGCCTAAACCACTGAAGCGATTTCGATGAAATTTGGCATAGAGATAGTTTGAGTCCCGGTAAAGGACATAGGATAGTTTTTATCCCGGTTTTTGAAACAGGGACGCGCGCGGTAAGGTTTTTCTGTGACAAACAAAATTCCACGCGGGCGAAGCCGCGGGCGGAAAGCTAGTAGTTTATAATTCTTTCTAAATTCCAAAGAAAAATAACAAATTGAAAATTCCTTTTACAGATATCACCAAACGAAACCTTCAACCCGGTCGCGAATCCAGTGATGAACTCCCTAGTATCGCCAACTAAAGTCATCCTTAACGAGTCTATTCCAAACCCCATCATACCCATAGCCAGTTCCAACATATCTTTACCCTCAGAAATACCTATATCCACCTTACCCGTGCCCATCTTGGGCATCAAGGCGCTTGAAGAAAACAACAAGTTGGATCAGTCTATGATAGAAAAGGCAGATGAGACGTTAAGTGGAGACAGTGTTCTGGAAACTGCCAGTTTTATAGAAGATATGAAGAAGGATAAAGATGATGACACGGATAATATTATAGTGGATGATATGGAGCCGTTGGTCGGGGAAACACAGAGGAATGGGGAGATGAGTCTAGGAGGTAGGTTGTTACTTCTTTATTAAATAAAATTGTCGTGACATACCTCCGAAACGACTGGACCAAGTGTGTATATTCAGTAGGTTTGAGATTAGGAAAAGTGCAAAAAATTGTTCGTGACACCTAAAGTAGATGAAGGTTCGCAACACGTCTTTGTTACAATGAGGGCTATCGTTTTTATACTTAGCAGTTGGCACCCCTGGCGATTGACAGGACCTTACTCTACAGTGGCGCCATCTTGATGAGTGCAAATGCGATAGTCCTCCTACCACTTTAGCGCTCACTAGTTGGCGCCACTGTCTTCGCTACTAGCAAGTGACAGGACCTTACTCTACAGTGGCGCTAACTGGTGAGCGCTACAACGATAGCCCTCATTGGAATAAGTTTGTGTTGTCAACTTTTTTGGCCACTTTGGGCGTCACCAATTATTTGACGCTGAAACCTACAAAAACCTAGTTTCGCCTTTTTGACGGATTGTACAAAATAAGTTTCCATAATATGCCATATGGCTGTGCGTTGACAGTAAAACTTCAGCCTTATTAGTAATTAGAGAAGTTTAAAAAAAAAGATTGTAGACAGAACTCTTTTTTCTAATCATTTAGTCCTTCATAAACCTTAAGAGTAGGCGCACACCGTTGATTTTTCGTCGGCCGATAGTTTAGTCGGGCTGTTGATCAGTCTGGGCGTGTATGGGAGTGCGCACACTACGCCGATTCGATTTGGCCGATTCTTCATACAATTTGAAATCGGTCACAACTATCGGCCAACTAAAAATCAACGGTGTGCGCCTACTCTTATTGCCATCTGCAAATTAACTGTTATTAACGTTTAAACATGGTCTTTCCCAGACACCCCACAAACGCTGAGTCCCAGCCGCGGGTCGCTGTTCGCGCCAGAACCAGAGGCAGGCATCATGGAGCCGGCAGCCACTGAAGGTGACGTCTGCATGAACGACGGAATGAGCGAGGTTAGTATTTACTATCTAGTGAATGAATGAACAACGGTTTAAGCTACGTTAGAATTTAGTGAGTGACTGAACGAGGTTATAATTTAGTGAAGTGTGAGGTTAGGCTGACGGCCGATGGGGCAGCAAGGTTCTGGAGTGGAGGCTGCGTACCGGAAAACGCAGCGTGGGACGTCCACCCACAAGGTGGACTGACGACATCATAATGGTAGCAGGAAACGGACGGACGCAGGCCGCTACCAACCGGGTATGGAAAGCATTAGGGGAGGCCAGTGGACGTCCTATAGCTGAGATGATGATGATGATGAGGTTAGGCGACAACGGTTTGAGTGAGCTTAATATTTAGCGAATGAATGAACAACGGTTTGTGTTAGTTTAGTTCTCTGTGAATGAATGAACGACGTAACTGACTAGGTTTAAATTTAGTTAATGTATGAACAATTGCGTTGGCGAGGATATTATTATCAGGTGAATGAATGAACGACCGCATGAGCGAGGTTAGTTTTTAATGAATGAATGAACGACTATATAGCGAAGATAGTATTTAGTTCATGAATGAACGATGGCATGAGCGAGTTTTGCATCTGGTGAATGAGAACAATAGCGTAAACTTTACATCGTTTATTAAATGTTTGAAAAAGTCTCAAAGCAGATTCATTCTATCAGGAATTTTCTATAATTTAAACGCGGTTTTGTTCAATTTGCAGAATGGTTCAATGCAAGTGGAGCCCAGTAACAGTCCGCTAAGTACGGATATGATGGTAGAAATGACCGAACCAGTGGAGCCTGTGGATGAGTGAGTAAATACATGGTGTTAACCCTTCAATTTTTCATGGTTTTTGGACCTTAACTCAAGGCAATAAAGTTTAAAATAGTCTGATATAATATGTCAAATTTGTTGACACACATAGTTCTTACTTGTCGTTTTTATTCTACAGAACCCTAGAAGAACCAACAGTTGACGAGAATGCGCTCATAGCGGACGACTTACTGCTGCTGTGCGATCTCTTCTACCTACCCTTTGAACACGGTTCCCGTGGGTTGCGGTTGTTACACGACTTCAACTGGTTGACGACGCATGCGGCGAGTATGCAACCAAGAGGGAATAAACCTGAGGTGAGGATCATCATCATTTTCAGCCATAGGACGTCCACTGCTGAACATAGGCCTCCCCCAATGATTTCCAAAATGGCCGGTTGGTGGCAGCCTGCATCCAGCGCCTTCCCGCTACCTTTATGAGGTCGTCGGTCCACCTTGTGGACGTCCTACGCTGCGCAGAGGTGAGGACAGTTTTTGGATTCTCTTTTCACAACGTATGTCGAGTTTTTTGGTAATTATCATACGACTTACTGCTGCTGTGCGATCTCTTCTACCTACCCTTTGAACACGGTTCCCGTGGGTTGCGGTTGCTGCACGACTTCAACTGGTTGACGACGCATGCGGCGAGTATGCAACCGAGGGGGAATAAACCTGAGGTGAGGATAGGTTTTGGATTCTCTATTTTTTTGGACATACTTACGTCTTGTTTATTGGTAATTAATTAGTAATTATTGTACACACTCCGCGAAAACTAGATACGATCTGTGATGAAAAGTGAGCTTCATCATCATCATTTCAGCCATAGGACGTCCACTGCTGAACATAGGCCTCCCCCAATGATATCCACAATGGCCGGTTGGTGGCGGCCTGCATCCAGCGCCTTTAAGCTACCTTTATGAGGTCGTCGGTCGACCTTGTGGACGTCCTACGCTGCGCGGAGGTGAGGACAGCTTTTGGATTCTTTTTTACAGCATTTGGTTGTTACAAGACTTCAACTGGTTGACTACCCACGCGGCGAGTATGCAACCAAGAGGGAATAAACCTGAGGTGAGGACAGTCTGGGACTATTTTACAGCTTTGTGGGGAAATCTATTAGTGTTACTAAACGTCACTAAACTTGGGCCGTTTTATAACTATATTCCTAGTGAGATAGTAATGAATCGCTTTCGTATAACTATGTTACGGTATATAATTATATCCCTAGGGATATAACTATATTACGGCTTTATCTATCTTACTGCGACGTTACTACAACATTGATTGAAAATAAATATATGCATTCTCAATTATTATGTGGCCACTGAATAAGCCTTTAGCTCAATTTTTGGATCATTATTTTTAAAAACAATGTTAACAGCATTGTTGTTTTCCGGCATCAGTAAGATAGCTAGTTCCTCTGTGGTTGAGGATTCCGAGTGAAGTTTCATTCCACTTTTGGTTTTATCATCATCAGGGGAGATGCAGGATTCCTTGTTGTGGATAAAAAAAACGTGACGTGTTAACCATGTATAATAACTGTGTACCAGGGATGTTATGGATATCCGTAACCGTAACCGAAACTTTCAGATATCCGAAATAAAAAAATATCCGAAACCGTAACCGTAACCGATTCAAAAGTTTCGGATAGTTTCGGATGTAGGCAGTTTAAATTGTTTTTTGTATAGCATTATATGTAAAGGCACAACAGCCTGATTTACCTTTATAATGCCATCTAGTATCAATTTTTATTTTTTTATTACTTTTTTTTTAGATTTATAGTGTGCGGCTATAAATGAACAGTGTTGGACAACTATTGCAAATTGCTTTCTAAAGCACAAACATCCGTAACCGTAACCGAAGCCGGTATAATATTATTCCTATATCCGTAACCGCATCCATAACCGAAACTACATATCCATAACATCCCTACTGTGTACCTAATAAATAAATATTGTTCCAGACTAGCGAATGGCGCCGCCGCCGAAGCCGTTTCGCGTGGTGGGTGCAGCGGACTAGGCGATTGTCGCGGCGTTTAGCGTTCTCGGCTAATAGAGAGTTGTACGCGGAACTGCACCCTTATGTATGGGACCTGTGCGGAGTCCTAGCGCTTTTGGACGGCTTCGTTGGGTGGCTGGGTAAGTGTTACTTTGTTAAGGATATCCTAGGGGACGCCTTTGTTCAGCTGTGGCCGTCCTTTCGCTGTAAATACTGTTATAGTCCAAAGATTTTGAAACTTCAAGTGGCAAAAATCTAAAACTAACAACCCAGCATTGATAGTAGCGCCCTCCTGCTAATGTCACAATTATATGGTTGCCCAACGTGGCAATAATCGGAACTAATGATCCAGCATTGATAGTGGCGCCCTCCTGACAATGTCAGAAGGGACGGTTCAGTATAAGTCATCTATACATTGAAGAAAAAGATTCGCTTCGCTTTTTATGAGCTGTGTTCCTCCAAAGCGGAGACAAGCGGCATAGCGGAGAGGTTATTGTCACTATAGCGGAGCGGAGATGTGCGGACCCGAGAATCATAGCGTGTAAAGAGGTGAGAGTGTTTACTTTTTGTATTCGCGTGGTGGGTGCAGCGGACTAGGCGATTGTCGCGGCGTCTAGCGTTCTCGGCCAATAGAGAGTTGTACGCAGAACTGCATCCTTATGTCTGGGACCTGTGCGGAGTCCTAGCACTTTTGGACGGCTTCGTCGGGTGGCTGGGTAAGTGTTACTTTGTTAAGGATATCCTAGGGGACACCTCTGTCTAGCTGTGGACGTCCTTTCGCTGAAAATATTGTTAAATTGAGGCAAAGGTTTGCTCCCCCTTATGAGGATCATTCTCCTCTAAAGTGTAGATGAAATGACATCTGTGGAGACAGTAACATTTGTGGTAGAAAGCGAACAAAAAAAAGAGCGAAACGATTTCGAATTTTAAGATGTCACTGATGTCATTTAATGTTTTCTTCATTTTCAAAATAAATAAGTTTTTATTTTAACCTAGTGTTCATTTTGTTTCAGAACTAGGCAAATTCCCTGCAAATGTAGCGACGAACATACAAGGCACCTATACATGTAAGTCATCGCTTATAAACTATTTAATTTGGGTGAAAGTAATAATGGTACCGCTTTAACTGTTCAACTAGTTAGTGCTTACATGTGTAACACTTTAAAGGTGTCTAACCGATAATTTTGGGAAGTCGGATGTCTTCGGTTAATTTCGAGTAGTGTAGCTGAGATAAAAGGCCTGGTTTCCACCTAGACAGAGCGGAGTGGAGCAGTGCGGAGAAGTGTCGAGCAGTCATATTTTTCTACAAAATTTGATAGCGTTGCGAAGCGGAGAAATGAAGTAAAACACTTGTCTGTTCCGTTCCGCCTTGGTAGAAACCGGGCCTAACGTTCAAAGCCTTTGTCGATGTCGCCTTAAGGCGCTACCTCGTAAAAGTTTTCGGCCGACTAAATGCCTCGCACACAGAGGGATAGAAATATGATTTCTCAGTGCGAGGAAAGGGACAGCAATAGCGCGCGCGGCGCGGAATAAATATAATGTAATAATAAAATAAAATGCTATGTAAGTAGGTATATTAATTAAACGTCATATTTATTACACCGCCTTAATCTCTCTACTCGACCTGTGGTTGACTGGCAGATAATGCCACCTGGCATTAAGTCCGCCACTGTACATATGTATGTGCAAAAGTGTAAATAAATAAATAAATAAATAAATAAATAAAATAACGTAAGCGACAAAAATCGGAAATCATGTATTTATTGAAAAACCAAACACTATTTAAAGAAAATAACTCGACCAGTACTTAGAATATGTTATTACCTTACCAATATACAAAATTTGGTATTGAAATATTAGCCTATCTGCTTATAAAACAAAAAACCGAGTAATAGAAGGGTCATTTTTGGATTTTTTTTCTATCGAGAAAATTGTTTCCATTCATGTTTCGGCTTCGACCAGACACTAGATTTATTAGTCAACTATGACATATTTCAAAATAAGAACATAAGTAATAAGAAAAGTACGATTAAAACTAATTCTGCGCTTCTTTAAAACGCTCAATATTCGCAAGGCATCACCTTAACGTGTATGCGTTTTCAGGGTTCTCCAAAGGCTGGCGGGAGGCCTTCGAGAGCGGCGCACAGGAGCCGTGGGTGTTCCGCGGCGGGCTCGCGGCCGACCTGCGCCGCCTGCTGTGCGTGGACTGCGCCGCCGACGCGCTGCGGCCCGCGCCCCGCCCCGCGCCCCGCACGCGCGCGCCCCACGCGCCCCGCGTCTACCGCCCCGCCGACGAGCAAGCGGTTAGTGATACAAGCTAGTGCAGACGTCGACCAACAGATGGCGCTGCGGTGAGTGTAGTTAGCAATCAACAGATGGCGCTGCGCTGGAGTTACTATGGCGCGGACCGCCGCGCGTACGATCCTGCATCGCGGTGACGAAGTTTTTTATCCCGCCAAGTATATATAGGAAAACTGGGACCTTGATTCCCGAGCATGACACCCGCCCGGAAGCACTGACATTTAAAAGCTTCCTTGTTGTGGTTGGATATCAAAATCCCACATGCTTATAAAAATGATCCATATTCACAAACGATGCTTGCTTAAGTGAAGCAGCAAATCGAACGCACAGAGTTGAATAGAGCTCTGTGATTGGTTCGTTTGTGACCCTGTGCGTCCATGCGCGCTGTGAGACCTCATAGTAATGCTTGTGAATACGCCGGCGTAAATCTACCATCAACAAGCGGTAACTACGCCTCGCTAAACAAGCTACTTCAAGACGGCGCACAGTAGCCGTGGGTGGCCGCCCTGCCGAAGAGCAAGCGGTAAGTAAGTGATGCGCCTCGCTACAAATCAGTGTAGACGTCGCCCAACCGATGTTGCTCGCCTAGGGTTCCCCAAAGGCTGGTGGGAAGCTTTCGAGAGCGGCGCACAGGAGCCGTGGGTGTTCCGCGGCGGGCTCGCGGCCGACCTGCGCCGCCTGCTGTGCGTGGACTGCGCCGCCGACGCGCTGCGGCCCGCGCCCCGCCCCGCGCCCCGCACGCGCGCGCCCCACGCGCCCCGCGTCTACCGCCCCGCCGACGAGCAAGCGGTGAGTACAAGCTAGTGTGGTTAGCGCTCAACAGATGGCGCTGGCACAGGAGTTCTATGGCAGACACCGCCGCGTCTACCGCCCTGCCGACGAGCAAGCGGTGAGTACAAGCTAGTGTAGTTAGTGCTCAACAGATGGCGCTGCGCAGGAGTTACTATGGCGCGGACCGCCGCGCGTACGAGACTGCATCGCGGTGACGAAGTTTTTTACCCCGCCAAGTATATATAGGAAAACGGAGATGGTATCAATGGGACCCTGGTTCCCGAGAAGGAAGCACTGACATCTTAGCTGCCTTGTTGTGGTTGAATATCAAAATCCCACATACTTATAAAAATCCCCCGTATTTACAAACGATGCTTGCTTAAGTTACGCAACAAATCGAACGCACAGCGTTGAATAGAGCTCTGTGATTGGTTCGTGTGTGACCCTGTGCGTCCATGCGCACTGTGAGACCTCATAGTAATGTTTGTGATCAACAAGCGGTAACTACGCCTCGCTAAACAAGCTCGTGCCTTCAAGACGGCGCACAGTAGCCGTGGGTGCCGCCCCACCGACGAGTAAGCGGTAAGTGATGCGCCTCGCTACAAACCAGTGTAGTTGTCGCCCAAAAATGGCGCTCGCACAGGGTTCCCCAAAGGCTGGCGCGAAGCCTTCGAGAGCGGCGCACAGGAGCCGTGGGTGTTCCGCGGCGGGCTCGCGGCCGACCTGCGCCGCCTGCTGTGCGTGGACTGCGCCGCCGACGCGCTGCGGCCCGCGCCCCGCCCCGCGCCCCGCACGCGCGCGCCCCACGCGCCCCGCCCATACCGCCCCGCCGACGAGCAAGCGGTCAGTGATACAAGCTAGTGTAATTAGTGCCCAACAGATGGCGCTGGCACGGGAGTTCTATGGCAGACACCGCCGCGCGTACGATCCTGCACCGCGGTGACGAAGTTTTTTATCCCGCCAAGTATATATAGGTATCGATTGGACCATTGTTCGAGAGCATGACACCCGCTCTGAAGGAAGCACTGATACCTTAGCTTCCTTGTAGTGGTTAAATATCAAAATCCCACATGCTTATAAAAATGATCCCCCGTATTCACAAACGATGCTTGCTTAAGTGAAGCAGCAAATCGAACGCGCAGCGTTGAATAGAGCTCTGTGATTGGTTCGTGTGTGACCCTGTGCGTCCATGCGCACTGTGAGACCTCATAGTAATGTTGTTGTTTGTGTAACTACGCCTCGCTAAACAAGTTAGCTAGTGCCTTCAAGACTACGCACAGTAGCCGACGAGCAAGCGGTAAGTGATGTGCTTCGCTACAAGTCAGTGTAGACGTCGCCCAACCGATGATGCTCGCTCAGGGTTCTCCAAAGGCTGGCGGTGGAGGCCTTCAAGACGGCGCACAGTAGCCGTGGGTGCCGCCTCGCCGACGAAGAAGCGGGATAAGTGCTACGCCTAGTTACAAGCTAGGGTGTAATCGTCGTTCAACAGATGGCGGTTGTATAGGGTTCCCTATAGGCTGGCGCGAAGCGTTCGAGAGCGGCGCACAGGAGCCGTGGGTGCCGACCCGGTGACAAGCAAGCGGTAAGTGCTGCGCCTCGCTACAAACCAGTGTAGTAGACGTCGCCCAAGAAATGGCGCTCGTACAGGGTTCTCCAAAGGCTGGCGCGAAACCTTCGAGAGCGGCGCACAGGAGCCGTGGGTGTTCCGCGGCGGGCTCGCGGCCGACCTGCGCCGCCTGCTGTGCGTGGACTGCGCCGCCGACGCGCTGCGGCCCGCGCCCCGCCCCGCGCCCCGCACGCGCGCGCCCCACGCGCCCCGCGTCTACCGCCCCGCCGACGAGCAAGCGGTGAGTGATACAAGCTAGTGCAGGCGTCGACCAACAGATGGCGCTGCGGTGAGTGTAGTTAGCAATCAACAGATGGCGCTGACGCGGGAGTTCTATGGCGCGCACCGCCGCGCCTACGATCCTGCACCGCGGTGACGAAGTTTTTTATCCCGCCAAGTATATATAGGAAAACCGGGACCTTGATTCGAGAGCATGACCTGCTCAGCATTAATATCTTACGCCCGTATTCACAAACGATGCTTGCTTAAGTGAAGCAGCAAATCGAACGCACAACGTTGAATAGAGCTCTGTGATTGGTTCGTGTGTGACCCTGTGCGTCCATGCGCACTGTGAGACTTCATAGTAGTGTCTGTGAATACGGGCGTGTGATTGGTTCGTGTGTGACCCTGTGCGTCCATGCGTACTGTGAGACCTCATAGTAATGTTTGTGAATACGGACGTAATCTACCATCAACAAGCGGTAACTACGCCTCGCTAAACAAGCTAGTGCCTTCAAGACGGCGCACAGTAGCCATGCCGCCGACGAGTAAGCGGTATGTGCTACGCCTCGCTATACAAGCTAGGTGTAGTCGTCGCCCAACAGATGGCGCTCACACAGGGTTCCCCAAAGGCTGGCGGGAGGCCTTCGAGAGCGGCGCACAGGAGCCGTGGGTGTTCCGCGGCGGGCTCGCGGCCGACCTGCGCCGCCTGCTGTGCGTGGACTGCGCCGCCGACGCGCTGCGGCCCGCGCCCCGCCCCGCGCCCCGCACGCGCGCGCCCCACGCGCCCCGCCCATACCGCCCCGCCGACGAGCAAGCGGTGAGTGATACAAGCTAGTGCAGTTAGCGCTCAACAGATGGCGCTGACGCGGGAGTTCTATGGCGCGGACCGCCGCGCCTACGATCCTGCATCGCGGTGACGAAGTTTTTTACCCCGCCAAGTATATATAGGAAAACCGGGACCTTGATTTGAGAGCATGACCTGCTCAGCACTGATATCTTAGCTTCCTTCCACAAACGATGCTTGCTTAAGTGAAGCAGCAAATCGGACGCACAGCGTTGAATAGAGCTCTGTGATTGGTTCGTGTGTGACCCTGTGCGCCCATGCGCACTGTGAGACCTCATAGTAATGTTGTTGTTTGTGTAACTACGCCTCGCTAAACAAGTTAGCTAGTGCCTTCAAGACTGCGCACAGTAGCCGACGAGCAAGCGGTAAGTGATGCGCCTCGCTACAAGTCAGTGCAGACGTCGCCCAACCGATGGTGCTCGCTCAGGGTTCTCCAAAGGCTGACGGGGGAGGCCTTCAAGACGGCGCATAGTAGCCGTGGGTGCCGCCCCACCGACGAGCAAGCGGTAAGTGCTACGCCTCGCTATACAAGCTAGGTGTGTAGTCGTCGCCCAACAAATGGCGGTCGCACAGGGTTCCCCAAAGGCTGGCGCGAAGCCTTCGAGAGCGGCGCACAGGAGCCGTGGGTGTTCCGCGGCGGGCTCGCGGCCGACCTGCGCCGCCTGCTGTGCGTGGACTGCGCCGCCGACGCGCTGCGGCCCGCGCCCCGCCCCGCGCCCCGCACGCGCGCGCCCCACGCGCCCCGCGTCTACCGCCCCGCCGACGAGCAAGCGGTGAGTGATACAAGCTAGTGCAGTTAGCGCTCAACAGATGGCGCTGACGCGGGAGTTCTATGGCGCGGACCGCCGCGCGTACGATCCTGCATCGCGGTGACGAAGTTTTTTACCCCGCCAAGTATATATAGGTTTCGGTTGGACCTTGATTCGAGAGCATAACACCCGCTCGGAAGGAAGCACTGATAGTTAACACCTTAGCTTCCTTGTTGTGGTTGAATATCAAAATCCCACATACTTATAGAAATGATCCTGTAGCGTCTAGCTGTCAATGAACTTAGGTATGATGACCTACTTTATTTTATTGCAACATTGTACTTGTGCGTAATAAATCAGTATGAAATTAATATTTGTTGTGACTGCCCGTTTCCCTACTCATACTCAACACACTACATACACACGATTAACTTTACATTGGTGACCCCGAGAACATTAAAATTTAATAATAGACAGTTGTGTTAAAAATACATTAACTTTAGTTTGTGAAGTGACCGTGTGACTAAGAAAAAACCAGCAATGCCGGAAGTGCCCACGCAGCAAGGCAGTTTCCAATACCAGCCTATGCAGACTCAAAATCAACCACCAGGCACAAGTTATGCCGGACAAGGCCAGCAGCATGCCAGTTCAAACCCATCAACATCATCGCTCATGGAAGTCTCATCAATAAGCGTAACCGCCAGAATTCCAGAATTTTGGACGGAGATGCCTCGACTGTGGTTCGCACAATTCGAATCAATAATGTTGCCACAAAAACAAGGGGATGACTGCAAGTTTCATCTGGTAGTATCGAAATTAGGCCGAGAAACTGTACAACAAGTCGGTGACCTACTATTGAATCCACCAAGTGAACAGAAGTATGGCGCAATCAAACAACGTCTGTTATCCATATATGAGGAATCAGCAGAATGCCAGTTCCAAAAATTAATTGGAGAAATGGAACTCGGCGACCAAAAGCCGTCGCAATTATTGAGAAAGATGACCGAGTTAGCAAGAAATGCCAAAGTAGCCGACTCCACTCTTCATAACCTATGGTTACAACGATTGCCAGCATCTGTAAGAGCAGTGTTAACAGTCAGCCAAGACCAAAAACTCGATAACTTGGCTGCCATAGCTGATAAAATAATGGAGAACATCAAATTCGCCGAGGTGTCAGAGGTAGCCAGCAGTAGTAACTTCCCTATGAACGAACTGTTGACACAAATCAATAAATTAACACTCGAAGTCGCCGAGTTGAGAAGCCACCAGTTCCAGTCGCAAGGACGCGGACGCGGGCGCGGTCGTGGATATTATCAGTCAAGGAACCGAAGTCGCTCTAGGCCAAGGGCAGGAAACGGAAACCAGCTGTGTTATTATCACCGCCGATTCAGGAATCGATCGACAAAATGCGAGCAGCCGTGTTCATGGAGATCTAATTCAACGTCGGAAAACTCCCAATAGTGTTGACAGAGGCGGAAGTCAATGCTATTTATCCATCGAGCCGCCTGTGTGTTATTGACCGCAAAAGTCGATATCACTTTTTAATAGACACCGGGGCAAACATAAGTGTTATTCCTAAAACTAAGAACGCACCAAAGTCGAACGAGTACAAACTGTATGCAGCGAACGGTAGCGAAATTAGAACCTACGGTGAAAGAACGCTCGAAGTGGATCTCGGGTTACGCCGACCTTATAGATGGACGTTTGTAATTGCTGACGTCAAACAGCCAATACTGGGTGCAGATTTTTTGGCAAAATACAATTTATTAGTAGATATGAGACGGAAAAAAATAATTGATGGCCAAACGGGATTAATTACCCCAGCGAGTATTACTAACACAAATATACCTACAATCAAGACCATAAACGCGAAGATGGTATACGCTGATTTATTAGAGAAATATCCTGATATCACGAAACCCTTCTGTGCCAAAGAAACACCCAAACACCGCGTAGTCCATCAAATTATCACAGAAGGACACCCTGTATACTCTAAGTGCCGTCCGTTATCAGCTGAAAAATACAAACTGGTTAAGGAGGAAATTGAAAACATGCTCGCTATGGGAATTTGCAGACCATCGAAGAGCGAGTGGGCAAGCCCAATACATGTCACAGCCAAAAAAGACGGCGGAATAAGATTATGTGGTGATTATCGAAAGTTAAATTCAATCACCAAACCCGACCGTTATCCAATTCCGAGATTGTTAGACTTTACATATCTTCTACCAAAAAAGACTGTATTCTCAAAAATTGACCTCAAAAGGGCCTACAATCAAATTCCAGTTGAAGACATAGAGAAAACGGCGATTATCACACCATTTGGTTTGTTCGAGTATCCACGCATGCCCTTTGGACTCCGTAACGCCGGCCAAACGTTCATGAGATTTATGAACGAGATCATGCGTGGTTTAGACTATGTGTTTTGTTTTGTTGATGACATCTTAGTAGCCTCAGAAAACGAGATTTTACACCGAGAGCATGTCGAAGAGGTACTGAAGAGATTAAACCACCATGGAATCACATTAAACATCGATAAATGTATATTTGGTCAAACTGAAGTCGAATTCCTAGGATACCAAATTACTACACAAGGAATAATACCATTACCAGAGAAAACGAAAGCCATCGATGAATACCCGTTACCAAAAACGGTACGAGAGTTAAAACGTTTTATGGGAATGCTAAATTTCTATAGAACGAGTATACCTCATGCAGCCTCACATCAAGCGCCACTAAATAAGTACATGTGTGGTAGTAACAAAAAGGACAATAGTACCATTGAATGGAACGAGCAAACCAAGGAAGCCTTCAGACAGTGCAAGGACAGCTTGAAAAAAGCTATTGCACTGAGCCCACCATCTTACGACGCTCCGCTATCGCTCATGACAGATGCATCGCAATCATGCGTTGGAGCCGTGTTACAACAATACACAAATAATGAGTGGAAACCAATAGCATTTTTTTCAAAAACGTTATCAGAGACGCAGCAGAGATATAGTACCTATGACAGAGAGCTGTTGGCAATATACATGGCTATACGTCATTTTCAAGATTATTGTGAAGGTCATGAACTGATAATATATACTGACCATAAGCCACTGACCTATTTCAATAAATCAAGTTCGAAAGAAAAAATATCACCGAGACGATTACGTCAATTAGATTACATAGCTCAGTTTACATCGGAAATAAGACACGTCTCAGGTGCGAATAACATAGTGGCCGATGCACTATCCAGAGTCTCTCAAATAGATTGCCCTAGTAATATTGATTGGGACGAAATAGCAACATATCAGCATGAGGACCCGGAAATGAAGAAAATATTGCAACAACACAATTTGAAATGGAAAAAAATAAGCCTACCTAGCAACAAAGAGTTATACTGTGAAGTGTCAACAAACGAAATTCGACCTTATATACCGAACATATTTAGAAAACAAATATTCGGTATATTACACGATGTCACACATCCAGGGATCAGAACTTCAAGAAAATTACTTGTAAAACACTACTTTTGGCCCGGGATGAACCAGGACACCCGGAAATGGGCCAAACAATGTATAGCGTGCCAGAAATCGAAGATCATTCGACATAATAAGGCCCCACTTATGCAGTTTCCAGAATCAGAACGATTTGAGCATGTCCACATAGACATAGTCGGACCTCTGCCAATATCTAATAATAACAGATATGTAGTAACATTCATAGATCGTTTTACACGATGGCCAGAAGCGATACCAGTACCGGAAGTAACAGCTGAAGTAGTAGCTAACACATTTTACAATAATTGGATCACGAGGTTTGGTTGTCCAGTCAGGATAACAACCGATCAAGGACGGCAGTTCGAGTCGAATTTATTCACATCTTTAGCAAAGTTAATGGGTATCAAGAAGATCAGAACGACAAGCTATCACCCACAAGCTAACGGAATGGTAGAGAGATGGCATAGAATTATGAAAACAGCCATAATAGCGCGCGGTAAATCAGCAGACTGGTCACGTGAGCTACCTACCATTTTGTTAGGCCTGCGAACGACGATTCGACAAGACTGTGACGTCAGTCCAGCACAGATGGTCTACGGAAGCTACATTAGAATACCCGGAACATTTTTCGAAGTAAATGAAAAACACAATATAATTACACCCGACTCATTTGTCGAAGAATTGCAACGATCAATCCAAAACATTAAACCAGTTCCGAGCAATATCAAGACGTCCAAAAACACTTTTATCTACAAAGACATGAATACATGCAAACACGTATTTGTCAGAGTAGACGCTGTGAAGAAACCCTTGGTAGCACCGTACGAAGGCCCATACCAAGTTTTGGAAAAACATGAAAAATATTTCAAACTTCAATTACCAAATAGAACATGCGTTATTACAATCGACAGATTGAAACCAGCGTTCATAGTCCACGAGGGCGACGACATCAGAAACGCATCGCCTGCACAAAAATGCACTGAATCGCAAGGCGATGACGTAAAATCGGCACCACCGCCGTATGTTACAAAGTCAGGCCGAATTGTCAAGCCCGTCGTCCGTTTTCGCAACTAATCATTTTTTAACATTTGCAGTTTTAAACAACGCAATTCATTTCGCATTCAACCGTGAACCGAAGACAACACCAACTGCAACATGGGTAGCCACTCATCCAAAGAGGAGATCGTTGTCTCCCAGGGACAAGCAGCCGCAAGTGGCGGGAACGCACAAACTACGAGTACCATCACGAGAATCGAGATGCTGATGGGTGCCGTATGCCTAATATTTCTCATCGTGGTGGCATACTGTTTTCTGAAGCGGTGTGTCGCACGTGGCCGGAAGGCCATAACCAACGAGCTCGCGAGGATAACCTCCAACATCCCGATGACATCGGTAGCTGCGGTGTCTGCAGCAACGAGAACCGCACAGGCACAACAAGTGAACCCCGCTTTTGTGCCCTAAATAAGTGATTTTTTTTTTAAAACTCAGTGCAGTGTTAACGTGGTAAAGATAAGTGCAGTGCATAAAGACAAAAACCAAGTGCTAGATAATTAAGTACCTATAGCAATAATATGTATTTTTTTTTATTAACCTTTGTTTATATGTTTTGTTCATTTCATGTTAAGTAGTTTAATGTGAACATGTTTTCATTTACCAGGAATAATTATTTTTAAATTAAATCGTTTAATTTTGATTTTATAACTCATAAAATTATGTATACAGCGTTTTTTCAATTTTATTAAATACATTTTAGATAAACAACATGATAACGATTAATAACGATTATACTATACAGTAGTTAAGCATTATTGTGTAAAAATGACATCTCATTTTTTTCCCAAAGGGGGAAAGTAATGTAGCGTCTAGCTGTCAATGAACTTAGGTATGATGACCTACTTTATTTTATTGCAACATTGTACTTGTGCGTAATAAATCAGTATGAAATTAATATTTGTTGTGACTGCCCGTTTCCCTACTCATACTCAACACACTACATACACACGATTAACTTTACAATCCCGTATTCACAATAGATGCTTGCTTAAGTGAAGCAGCAAATCGAACGCATAGCGTTGAATAGAGCTCTGTGATTGGTGTTTGAGGTGGAAATTAATCGTGTTTACTGGAGGGATTTAGCATATTAAACTCACTTTTAGGAAAATAAACTATTTATTACTTGCACACCATGATGCTTACAGAACGGAAGTAGGAGGGAACCATAAAGCACTAATGTCTATGATTTGACATTTATACGTTCGGAAACGCATACAGTATTTCTAACACCCCCCTTCGATTGATAGTTATCCCCTAGATTAACTTATACAATCGCAAAAGAAATACTAAAAATTTTGGTTTACACACTTTTGCAACCATACCAAAAACTTAAATTTTTACTTTACATCCTTTTGCATTGCAAAGGTCCAAACAAAATTAAATATTTCAACTTACATCCTTTTGCATTGCAAAGGTCCAAACAAAATTAAATATTTCAACTTACATCCTTTTGCATTGCAAAGGTCCATAACAAAATTAATTATTTCAACTTACATCCTTTTGCACTGCAAAGGTCTAAACAAAACTAAACATTTTAACTTAACTTTCAAGCTATTTTAAACTTATTTACTTACATATTAACTTATAATTAATCTCCATGCAAATTACAGTTTTGCACTTATATCATAAACTATGTTTTACTTATCTATGATTTAGTCATTTTAACTTTGTTCTTTTACAATTAATGAACTTTACCATCAGTTTCAATTATACAATGTTCGGTTTAAGTTTTTCTCTTTAAATATACTTTCATACTGTTTTACAATGAATTACTTTTATCTTTCTCTTTTAGACTTTATTTTTACTATTCATGAATTTCACAATGTTTTATTTTATTACTTTTACATTATACATCTTAATTTACATTGCATGAATTTTACAATCTTATTTTATGTCTTAATTTATTCAATATTACCTTTAATTATTTCTAGGTAAGTACACTTTTACAATTTGTTTTTAATTACTTTTACATCACAAAATTCAGTTAGTTACTGTTATCAGCTTATAAAGATTCATTATAACAAAATGAAATTAGTTAATATTTAAACATTTTCTCAAATATGACAGTTTTTCATTACTCAATGATTTAGTACATAAGTCTGCTAAATTATTTTCAGTTTCAATGTACTGAACATCAATTTCTTTGGATAATACAATATCTTTAACAAAATGATATTTTGTGTCAATGTGCTTAGCACGCTTACTATTCTCAAAAGATTTAGTTAATTGAATTGAACCAATATTATCTATGTATAAAATACACTTAAAGTCTCTATTAATTCCAATAAAATCAGTGAAAAGTCCTTTCAGGTAAAGTAACTCACATGCGCTGGTTGCTGCTGCTATGTATTCTGCCTCAACGGTTGATAGGGCCACACATGTTTGTTTCCTTGATAGCCAGGCTATTGTATTTCCTCCATATTGTGATACTGATCCTGTCATGCTCTTGCGGTCTGTCGAATTTCCTGCCCAGTCAGCATCTGAAAAAGATTTTATTAGTATGTCTTCTTGGTTCTTCTCATAGATTGGTCCCATGTCAATGGTCTCTTTCAGGTATCTCAAGGTTCTCTTGGCTTGAGTCCACAGACTTTTTGTCGGTTTGTCCAGGTATTGACTTAGATATGATGTTGTATAGGCTATGTCTGGTCTTGATACTGTTGCTACAAACATTAGGCTGCCAATGATTTGCCTATATGGTATGTTGTCACATATTTCTTCACTTGTGTCAACTTGAAATCCCTTTGTAATTGGAGTATTTGTGCCTTTACAATCTTTCAGTCCAAATTTTTGTAACATCTTGTTTATCTGTCTTGTTTGTGTTATTTTCAAGGTATCTTTTGTTCTATTTATTTCCATTCCTAGGAATAATTTAAGTTCTCCAAAATCTTTTACTTGAAATTCTTTCTTTAAGTCTTCTACTACAATTTCTATATCTTTGTCCAATCCAGTAATTATTATGTCGTCAACATAAATCAGTAAAAATACTTTTCTTTCATTTCCACAGTATAAACAAAAGTCATGTAATGATCTTTTGAATCCTCTTTGCTGTATGTAGGTGTCAAAGCGTTGGTTCCAGCACTTTGGGCTTTCTCTTAAACCATATAATCCTCTATTCAATTTCAGTACTTTATCTTTCTCAACTTTGACTCCTTCAGGTGGTTTTATGTAAACTTCTGATTCTATCATGCCATTTAAGAAGGCTGTAGGAACATCGAGCTGTCTCAATGGCCAGTTATTTTGAACTGCATGTGCTAACAAAGCTCTTACTGTCGTTGTTCTTGCCACAGGTGCATAGTTTTTACCAAAATCTTCGTGTTCTTTTATTTGAAAACCTCTGGCTACTAATCTTGCCTTTTTCACATTATTTTCTTTCAGCTTAAATATCCATTTTGCATCAATAGCTTTCTTATTCTCAGGTAAGTCTGTCACTGTCCATGTATTCATCTTTTCATGTGCTTTTAATTCGCTTTGTATTGCTTCTTGCCAACCTTGATTTAATGCTTCATTGTAGGTTTGTGGTTCATCATCTATACTTATTAGACAATATGCTTGGTGTAACTCATACTCATTTAGACATGCTGGTTTATTTACTCTTCTTCCTGATCTAGTCACTTTATCTTTATTTTGTGTAGTCGCTTCTGTCTCTATTTCACTTTCATCCATATTACTTGTATCTTTCTCTATTATTTTCTTCCTTGTTTGTTTTACTGTTTCTTTCTCTTCATTATTTATTACAACATTCTCATTTTCATCTGTAGATTTTTCATTTTCAAACTCATTCTTTGGAATGTACTTTATATCTGTTTCATCAAAACGAACATCTCTTGTTATTGTTATTTCATCAGTCTCCGGTATCCATACTTTGTATCCATTTTTCCCATAACCAATCATTCTCACATGTATTGCTCTTTGATCCATTTTGTCTCTTTTAGGTAATACTACCATCCAACCTTTTGCTCCAAATGTTACTAATTTCTTGAGTATGAATTCCTTTCCAAATATTTTTGCTGGAATTTTGTAGTTGATCGCTTTACTTGGACATCTATTTATCTGATATGTTGCAGTGAGTACAGCTTGACCCCACAAGTGTCTTGGTAGATTAGATTCATCAAGTATTGTCCTTGCTTTATCGTAGAGAGTCCTATTCATTCTTTCACTTTTGCCATTCATTTGCGGACTGTACGGTACTGTATATTCTATCTGTATTCCTTTGTTTTCACAGAACCTTTTGAAACTATTTGATGAGTACTCGCCGCCGTTGTCACATCTCACTCTTTTGATCTTTATGTCCTTTTCAGTCTCAATCATTTTTATATAAGTAATTATGTTGTTTGCTGCTTCAGATTTATTTTTCAGTAGAAATGTGTAGGTAAAATGTGAATAGTCATCTATTATTGTTTGAAAGTATCTGCTTCCTTCTTTGGTAGGTACTCTTGCTGGTCCCGCCACATCTGAATGTATCAACTCACCAATTGCTTTTGATTGGGGATGGTTCACCGGTTTGAAAGGTAATCTGGTACTTTTATTCTTCATACATGAATCACACACTTTGTCATCATACGGTAATTGCATCTTTGATAAACTATTTCTGTTCAGGTGTCCCAGTCTCATGTGCCAAATGTTTTTGTTATTCTCTGTATTCATGCTGTATGAACAACCTTGTTCCATTACATTAACTGTGAGTACATATAGCTTTCCAATTCTTTCACCAGTAAAAAGTTGATTATTATTTGCTTTTATTGTCACTTCCTTGTTTCTAAATAATACTGAGTAACCTCTTTCAATCAATGTATTCACCGAGAGTAAGTTATGTGTCAGTCTTGGTACTATTAATGCTTCAATTGTAATATTTTTCCCTTTCAGGTTCACTCGTAATAATCCTTTCTTTTCAGCTATTAATTTGTCTCCATTTGCCAGTTTTATTTCCACAGGTAAGTCCAATTGTTTTACATTTGTCATATATTTTTCATATTTACTTTGTATGTAATGATGTGTTGCTCCTGAATCTATTATCATATTTATGCTTTCCTTTTCATTATTCTCTGTATTTGATCTTGTCATAAACATAAACTCATTGTCTTCCGTTTCAGTTTCAGTTACATTTGCTGTTGGGCCTCTATATCTACCTCTCCGGGATCTGCCTCTACCACGAGTTGCTGCATTATTATAGCATTGATAAGCCTTATGCCCTTTCTTGCCGCATTTATAACAGGCAAAGAAATTAGTCTCGCTGCTGTTTTCTACATTTTGTTTGCTAGAAATGCCTGAGTTTTTTATTTTTAATTCTGCATCCAAAAGTCTTGATTTTACAAATTCTATATTAAGTTCTTCATTCATCGTTTCCATGGCAGTAATTACAGCTTCATATTCTTGTGGTAAGGTAATAAGCAGGTGGCATACTTTATCCGATTCATCCATCGTTGTTGCAGTTGTTTCAATCTGCGAGATCAACGTGTCAAACTTTATGAAATGATCTTGGAGTGTATCTCCACTGTGCATCTTTAGAGCGAGCAATCTCTTTTTGAGATATATTTTGTTAAATATGCTTTTTCTCTCAAAAACTTCTTCCAATTTAACAAACATGGCCGCCGCAGTCGGACATTTTTTGATTATTTCTAAATATTTGTCGGACACACATTGTACAATAACAGCTTTTGCCTTGGCGTCTATTTCTCGCCACACAGTGTCTTTTACTTCACTTTTCCTTTCCAATAATGCTCCCTCCAGTCCTTTTTCTTCCAATAATGTTTTCACACGAAATTTCCAATTTGAGAAATTAACATTTTCCACTAATTTCGGATAGACGTTCAGGGCCGTCATTTTTATATTTGCCAACTACGCTCTGCTGTTTGAGGTGGAAATTAATCGTGTTTACTGGAGGGATTTAGCATATTAAACTCACTTTTAGGAAAATAAACTATTTATTACTTGCACACCATGATGCTTACAGAACGGAAGTAGGAGGGAACCATAAAGCACTAATGTCTATGATTTGACATTTATACGTTCGGAAACGCATACAGTATTTCTAACAATTGGTTCGTGTGTGACCCTGTGCGTCCGTGCGCACTGTGAGACCTCATAGTAATGTTGTTGTTTGTGTAACTACGCCTCGCTAAACAAGGTTAGCTAGTGCCTTCAAGACTACGCACAGTAGCCGACGAGTAAGCGGTAAATGATGTGCTTACTACAAGTCAGTGTAGACGTCGCCCAACCGATGGTGCTCGCTCAGGGTTCTCCAAAGGCTGACGGGGGAGGCCTTCAAGACGGCGCATAGTAGCCGTGGGTGGCCGCCCCGCCGACGAAGAAGCGAGGTAAGTGCTACGGCCTAGTTACAAGCTAGGTGTAGTCGTCGTTCAACAGATGGCGGTCGAACAGGGTTCTCTAAAGGCTGGCGGGAAGCCTTCGAGAGCGGCGCACAGGAGCCGTGGGTGTTCCGCGGCGGGCTCGCGGCCGACCTGCGCCGCCTGCTGTGCGTGGACTGCGCCGCCGACGCGCTGCGGCCCGCGCCCCGCCCCGCGCCCCGCACGCGCGCGCCCCACGCGCCCCGCCCATACCGCCCCGCCGACGAGCAAGCGGTGAGTGATACAAGCTAGTGTGGTTAGCGCTCAACAGATGGCGCTGGCGCGGGAGTTCTATGGCAGACACCGCCGCGCCTACGATCCTGCACCGCGGTGACGAAGTTTTTTATCCCGCCAAGTATATATAGGAAAACGGAGATGGTATCAATGGGACCCTGGTTTCCGAGAAGGAAGCACTGACATCTTAGCTGCCTTGTTGTGGTTGGATATTAAAATCCCACATACTTATAAAATGATCCCGTATTTACAATCGATGCTTGCTTAAGTGAAGCAGCAAATCGAACGCACAGCGTTGAATAGAGCTCTGTGATTGGTTCGTGTGTGACCCTGTGCGTCCGCCGTCCATGCGCGCTGTGAGACCTCATAGTAATGTTTGAGAATACCATCAACAAGCGGTAACTACGCCTCGCTAAACAAGCTAGTGCCTTCAAGACGGCGCACAGTAGCCGTGGGTGCCGCCCTACCGACGAGCAAGCGGTAAGTGATGCGCCTCGCTACACGTCAGTGTATAGACGTCGCCCAACCGATGTCGCTCGCACAGGGTTCTCCAAAGGCTGGCGCGAAGCGTTCGAGAGCGGCGCACAGGAGCCGTGGGTGTTCCGCGGCGGGCTCGCGGCCGACCTGCGCCGCCTGCTGTGCGTGGACTGCGCCGCCGACGCGCTGCGGCCCGCGCCCCGCCCCGCGCCCCGCACGCGCGCGCCCCACGCGCCCCGCGTCTACCGCCCCGCCGACGAGCAAGCGGTGAGTGGTACAAGCTAGTGTAGTTAGTGCTCAACAGATGGCGCTGCGCAGGAGTTACTATGGCGCGGACCGCCGCGCGTACGATCCTGCATCGCGGTGACGAAGTTTTTTATCCCGCCAAGTATATATAGGAAAACTGGTACCTTGGTTCCCGAGAGCGACACCCGCTCGGAAGGAAGCACTGACATTTAAAAGCTTCCTGGTTGTGGTTGAATATCAAAATCCCACATACATACTTGCCTCTACCGCCCCGCTGATGAGCAAGCGGTGAGTGCTGCAAGCTAGTGTAGTTAGCACTCAACAGATGGCGCTCGTCCAGGGTTCTACAAAGGCTAGCGGGGGAGGTCTTTGAGCCCCACGCGCCCCGCGTCTACCGCCCCGCTGACGAGCAAGCGGTGAGTGCTGCAAGCTAGTGCAGACGTCGACTAACAGATGGCGCTCACGCAGGAGTTCTATGGCACGCACCGCCGCGCCTGCGGCTCAAAAACTGGACTCCGACAAACGTTACTTCGACATTACGTTACTCCGACACTACTGAATATCGACATGACTTTACTTCGACACTACACTACTTAGACAAAGGCGAATATCCTTTGTCGGAGTAGTATAGTGTCGAAGTAAAGTCATGTCGATATTCAGAAATGTCGGAGTAACGTAATGTCGAAGTAAAGTTTGTCGAAGTTTACTTAGGTAGCCCGCGCCTGCGATCCTGCATCGCGGTGTCGCATAATACGCTTTTGTTCTGAAATACGAAGCTGAATCACTTCCTATTTCAATGCTCAAGAGAGTTTTACACATAGGAGTAACCGGTGGGCGTGGGAAGGCAGTTACCCCTCCCTCTAAGGAAATTACGCTCTAACATTATCTACCTTATCTTTCTTCCTAAAGTTTCTAAACGCAGGGTACCTTACCTAAATGAATCTGATGTCAAAATGCAATTTCATTTGTTTTTTTTAGGTATGCGTAATCTGCCACAAGACGTGTCGCGATGGATCCGACTGCAGCGACCTCTTCCCAAGCGATCTGCAAACGTTGCCAGCAGATAGGTAAGATAAGATAGAAAAATACACTCACACTAATCATTTTTTACCCTTTTTAGAAATATCAGAAAAACACATCTTTGCAACCTCACGTTAAAATATCACGCAGCGTTCAATATTGGTTAGGAACGCGCATACGCGACGCGAAGTAGTCTGAGCATTGTTTTTTTAACATAATAAATGTAACTAATAACGAAAGATTACTCAATAATATTGAATCATCATCATCATCATCAACAGCCCTTTACAGTCCACTGCTGGACTATGAGCCTCCTCCACTAGAGTGGAGGGTTTTGCCATAATCCCAACGCTTGGCAGGCGGGTAGAAGATCGCAGTTTAAAAGATTGATGTTTTTCAGTGAGCGCTGCTGCCCCGTTCTCTGTTTGATGTGTAGTCCCTAAGTCGCCTCTTATGACACCCGCGGGAAGAGTAGGGGTTGGTGACAAATGTATTCTACTCTGCCGTCACCACACGGCACTATTGAGTATTATACTGTTAACAGCCTCAATGATTAATAATTTTGTGACCAGTTAGGTTTCCTATAGGCCAAAAGAGCCCATTGCATAAAAATATACCATCGTTCGCAGGCTAGTAGCACCATTCCTGACTCTCACACCAGAGCTGTGTATGGTGATAGAAGATGACGAAGACTGCCTGCATCCAGACATTGAAGCGTTGGATGGAGAGTGCGACGACTCTGGGGAGAAGATAGTCAGCGAGCAGAGGATAAACGGTGAGTGTGATAACGATTTTGTATGTTTATCGTACGTAGCGTGGGCAGGCCTCCTACTAGGTGGACCGACGATCTGGTGAAGGTCACGGGAAGAGCCTGAATGCGGGCAGCGCAGGACCGTTCATTGTGGAAAACCTTGGAGGAGGCCTTTGTCTAGCAGTGGACGTCATTCGGCTGAAACGAACGAACGAACGATGTTTATCACTTTCACGCAAAGCTAGGTGCCAGTATGTGCGACAGTGATAGACTCGAAAAAAGTCACTATAATTAGTTGTCACTGCCTGCATCCAGACATTGAAGCGTTGGATGGGGAATGTGACGACTCTGGCGAGAAGATACCTAGCGAGCAGAGGATAAACGGTGAGCTCAATAATGAATCTGTCATGTGTATTGTCTGATTTATGGAGCCTTTAGGAGTTTCTATCATGTGTGTACAAGAATGATTCTATCATGTGGTACATGTGTGACTTTTGACATGTGTGATGATTTAACGAGGAAAAATATGGGAGCATAAGGCCTCCTTAATCCGTGGGGAGTGTACCCAAAATCCTCTCTTCTGTTCTTGTACGACAACCCGCTCGGTCGTCCTGCAGTGTAGACTAAATGACCTGACGACGATGATGTCATAACTATAGCGCACGATTCTGAAACGTCAAGTGGCAAATATCGAAAACAAAAACAATAACCCAGTATTGATAGCAGCGCCCTCCTATAAATGTTAATGGGCCGATTCATAGTTGGACATCTAAAGCCTGGTCCGTGAGCACGTAGAATCCCGTCCAATGACCCCAAGCTACCCATCCCTATCGCTCGCGCGTAATTATGTTGCTGTCGCGACTGTGCGACGGGCGCCCGCAGTGAGTGTGCAAGCGCGACAGCAACATAATTACGCGCGAGCGATAGGGATGGGTAGCTTGGGGTCATTGGACGGGATTCTACGTGCTCACGGACCATGCTTTAAAATTGTGTTACATTTTCATTTCAGGTGCGAAACCAGAGATCGTAGGCTACGCGTGTGCGGCCCTGAACAGCAAAGAGTTCTACAAGCGGCAGGAGATCGCCTGGATTCCTGAAATGTGCGCCAAGTACCCGCAGTCGCTTGTGGACAGAGACGACCTCAGCCCTGCTGCCAAGGTAATTCAAAATATTTATTTGTAAGTAAGTCCTTTTCAGGTCCCTTATACATATCCCAAATATTGCTTGTCAAAATAATATTCGTTTGATTTTATACAAAAGTCGTCTATTGCTGGACAAAGATCTTCCCCAGGGATTTCTACTTCAAATAGTCTTGCGCTGTCTATATTCAGGTGCTGCCCGTGACTGTCATAATAATATGGTCGTCGGGCAACCGAGCCTGATAATCTGCCTATCTTATTACGCGTTCCCAGAAAGTTTCTGTTACAACTGTCATCATCAATTTGGCAATTTGCAAGCTATGTCGATTACTTTAGTTCTCCTATAGATCTCATTTTCTGTTCGCTTGCGAGAGAAAACATATCATAGCATGTTCCTAACTGCTGCCTTACTTATTTAGTCTTATGTTTCATCTTACTGCAGTTCTATAAATAGTCTTAAGCTAGGTTTAGACTAGTTGTTTATCGCAAGCCGTTTACCATTGATTTACATTGGCAAGCCAACTTCCGCAAGATTTACACAGTTTTATTGCTAGTCTAAACCTCGTATTCTTCTTGTTGTGTCGACAACAAACTTACAGTGTCAGCCCAAAACTCCGCCACAAGAGTGGCGTTGTCAGTTTTTCGTTTAAAACCCACGTTTGTTCCAGGACTGCGTGCGTCACTTCCACCAGTTCGCGTCGTTAGAGCGTGCACCCGACAGCGTGACGCGCGCGCACCCCGCGCTGCTGACGTGCTGCGTGCTGCCGCCGCCCGCCTGCCGCGACGCGCACGCGCCCGCGAGGCTGTTGACTTGCCTACTAGCTGCTTTGCGCGCCCACGGTAAGTCGAAGACTCAGAGATTTGTTTCCACAGTATGCTACGACGTTTAGAAGTGCTACGGAGTTTCTCACTGCTACGATGCCGGTCACTGCTACGACCCACACGCGCCCGCGGGGTCCACAGTAAGTCGAGGATGTCTGCTACGACGTTTGTGACTGCTACGAAGTCGGTCACTGCTACGACACGCACGCGCCTTCTCGTATCTATTGACTGCGTTGCAAGCCCCCGTTAAGTCAAAGCCTACTTCTTTCTCACTACGACGTTTGAGACTGCTACGAAGCCAATCACTGCTACGAACAGCACGCGCCCACGCTCCTGCTCACGTGTCTCCTATTCGCGCTGCGGGCCCACGAGTTAATTTGCTACGACTTCTGTGACTGCTACGAAGCCAGTCATAGCTACGATTCTAGTGGCTGCTATGAAGCCTGTCACTATAGCACGCCCGCCTGCCGCGACGCGCGCGCGTCCGCGGGGTTACTAACTTACCTACTGGCCACGGTAAGTTGAGGATGTCTGCTACGACGTCTGGGACTGCTACGGAGTAGTAAACCACTGCGACAAGCCGCAAACGCGCGCCTGCTCACGTCTCTGCTGGCCGCGCTAAGGGCCCACGGTGAGTTGACTACTTGCTACGACGTCTGCGACTGCTACGAAACTATTCAGTGCTACGAAGTCATCCCTGCTGCGTTTACAAAGCTGCGAAGAATTAATTAAGGCATAGATATTAGTCAACTACGAATACAAGACCTACTTTTCACCAAATCGTCGGTCCACCTAGTGGGGGGATATACTCATAAGCCCCAGTGGCCATCAGCTCTGTGCAACGCTCGATCAAATTAAAAACTAACTACAATCGTTCATTCTAGGCGCGTCCACTATACTTTTCCGCCCCAGTGGACATCAGCTCTCTTAATCAAATTAAAAACTAATCAATCTTCTTTCAAGGTGCGACCGGAGTCCACGCGTGCATAAACGCGACCGACCACTACCTCCACCAGTTCTACAGCAAGCTCGGCTTCGTGGAAGCGCACCGCAGCGCCGGCGGCCGCGTGTACATGGCGCGCGCCTTCTAGCGGCGACGCAACGCGCCGCGCCGCAGCGCAACGGCACCCGCGCTCTTCGTGTCTACGAAGCCTGTCACCGCTACGGCCGTCCGGCGCAAGATACCGCGACCTAAGCTTTAAGTTAGTCTCTTGTTTCTACTACGACGACTGCCGCTGCTACGAAGCCGGTCAGTGCTACGACGTTTGGAAAGCCGTAAAACCGCTTGGAAAGACTTCGCCAGCTATTCGTAACTACGAAGCCTATCACCGCTACGGCCGTCCGGCGCAAGATACCGCGACCTAAGCTTTAAGTTAATGTCTCTGTAAGTAAATGTTTCTACTACGACGTCTGGTACTGCTACGAATGAATTCACTGCTACGGCGATCAGAAACTTACAAAGGCGTACTGTCCCCGCGCTCTTCGTGTCTACGAAGCCTATCACCGCTACGGCTGTTCGGCGCAAGATACCGCGACCTAAGCTTTAAGTTAGTCTCGCTGTAAGTAAATGTTCTTGTTTCCACTGCTACGGAACCGGTCAGTGCTAGGACGTTTGGAAAGACTTAAAATCTACTGTAAATGGGAACGAATCTTGCTACGACGTCGCCAGCTATTCGTAACTACGAAGCCTATCACCGCTACGGCTGTTCGGCGCAAGATACCGCGACCTAAGCTTTAAGTTAGTCTCGCTGTAAATAAGTAAATGTTCTTATACTACGACGTATGGCACTGCTACGACAAGTTAAAAAAAATCTGCTACGTCTGCCACTGCTACGAGGCCGGTCAGTGCTATATCGTAATCTCGCTGTAAGTCAATTTTCTTGCTACGACTTCCGCAACCACACAAATTTATTTAATCTCTGTAAGTTAAAAATATGTTTTTGCTACGATGTCTGCCACTGCTACGAAGCCGGTCAGTGCTACAGCGTTAACGACGCGCTCTTTGTCTCAACGAAGCCTATTACCGCTACGGCTGTTCGGCGCAAGATACCGCGACCTAAGCTTTAAGTTAATGTCTCTGTAAGTAAATGTTTCTACTACGACGTCTGGCACTGCTACGAATGTATTCACTGCTACGGCGATCGGAAAGTTACAAAGGCGTACTGTCCCCACGCTGTTCGTTACTACGAAGCCTATCACCGCTACGGCTGTTCGGCGCAGGATACCGCGACCTAAGCTTTAAGTTAGTCTCGCTGTAAATAAGTAAATGTTCTTCTACTACGACGTATGGCACTGCTACGGCGATCGGAAAGTTACAAAGCGTACTGTCCCCGCGCTCTTCGTATCTACGAAGCCTATCACCGCTACGGCCGTCCGGCGCAAGATACCGCGACCTAAGCTTTAAGTTAGTATATTATGTTTCTACTACGACGACTGCCGCTGCTACGAAGCCGGTCAGTGCTACGACGTTTGGAAAGCCGTAAAATCGCTTGGAAAGACTTCGCCAGGTATTCGTAACTACGAAGCCTATCACCGCTACGGCTGTTCAGCGCAAGATACCGCGACCTAAGCTTTAAGTTAGTCTCGCTGTAAATAAATGTTTCTACTAAGACGTCTACCACTGCTACGAATGCATACTGAAAGGCGTACTGTCCCCGCGCTCTTCGTGTCTATGAAGCCTATTACCGCTACGGCTGTTCAGCGCAAGATACCGCGACCTAATCTTTAAATTAATCTCGCTGTAAGTACATAAATGTTTCTACTACGACGTCTGGCACTGCTACGGGCTACGACGTTCAAAAAGTTACAAAGGCGTACCGTTCCCGCGCTGTTCGTGACTACGAATTTTATCACTGCTACGGCCGTCTGGCGCAGGGTACTGCGACCACATAAGCTTTAATTTAATCTCTGCTGTAAGTTAATGTAGCTGTATTGTTCTTGCTACGACGTCTGCCACTGCTACGAAGCCGATCAGTGCTACGGCGTTCGGAAAGCCTTAAAATCTACTGTATAAATGAAAATGAATCTTGCTACGACATTCGGTAAGCCGTAAATACGTCATTAAATCTTTGCTATAATAAAAAACGATTCTTACTACGACGACTGTGACTGCTACGAAACCTGTCACTGCTACGGCGTGTAAAAAGCCGCGTAAACGTCTTGTAATAGTTTTTCTATTCTACTATTATTGCTACGACGTCTACGACGCCACTCACTGCTACAAATGCACAAACTAACATATAATTTTATAACAACAGTAGCTAAGTAGCTACAAACGCTGAATGTTTAACTCGATAGGTTTTTTTTTCAAGAATTTAGCAATAACAATATACTTATCACAAGTCACATCGCACCGGCTGACCAAGCAAAATGTACTGTAAATTATCATAACAAAATTGTTTTCAGTATTTCATAAAAGCATTATTAACTAACTTGTACACTGCCTTATTTATTAAGTGCCAAAATTCACTAAAAAGTTATGCTTAACGCAGTTCTTAGTAGAAATTAAATTGTTTTGCACAGATTCCTCGGCAATAGTTAGCCCCTTCACCAAAAATAAATCCTGTGTATTTAAATAATACGTCAGAATCACAATATTTATGTGAGCAACTCAAAACTATGATAATGGCATACTTATCTAAGAAAAAGTTACTAAATGTAAAATATTATGTAAAATCACAATACAATGTCAAATGTTGACTATACACTACTTGTGTACTAATAATGAATTGTATAAACATATGTAAAACTAAATAAATTGTTATTATTAACAGCTTTTGATACTGGGTTGATTCTTAATTTACTGTTTACTTTAAAAAAATAATTCATTGATTATACAATATTGTCCTGATTTAAAAAAGTATAAAAGTCCGAATGTATTTCCAATTTTTCAAGCATTCAAACAGTGACTGGGTATGTAAATTCAGTATAGCGATATCCGATTCAACACGTGTTTATATGATTATTAATGTAATATTGTCTTTGATAAAGGATATCCTATCAATATAATGTAGAACCAGTTTTGTCTCTGGTTTTATATATAAATTGGATGACCCAGTGCAATGTAAACGCCATTTTGGTGAACTAAAAATATGCAATAGATAGATCGCTATACATAAATATGTATGTCGTGTAAGTGTCGCATTCTCGTAATGAGAATCGTACACTTAAAAAATATGAATACAGCCTTATTACAAAAAGTATTTACTGTCTCCCCTTAGCCGACAAGCCAGCGGGAAGAGTGTAGACTCCTCCATTTGCTTCTGGAAAATTAGAGAGGGTCGTGCTTCTGTAGTGGAGACTGAATGACCTGGATTATGACAAAAAATTACGATATTTTCAACCGACTTCAAAAAAGGAGGAGGTTCTCAATTCGACCCGTATGTTTTTTTTTCTATGTTTGTTACGCGATAACTCCGCCAATTATGAACCGATTTGAACAAATGTTTTTTCGGCGTATAGGTAATACCTCAAGGGTGGTCCCATTTAAATTTAATAATAGAAAAAACAACCCCCAAGGGTGGAAAATTGGGGATGAACTTTTTTATACGCAATATCTCCGCCGATTATAAATCAATTTGAACGATTATTTTTTTGTTGAATAGGTATTATCAAAAGGGTGGTTTCATGCGAATTTGAAGAAAATATTTCACCCCCAAGGGTGGAAAATTGGGGATGAACTTTTTTATACGCAATATTTTTAATTTTTAGTTTTTTTTTTGTGTTCACGCATTTGAAGTCGGTTTTATTTTTTAAAAAAGTTAATTATAATTAGTCAAAATGGAGGACACTACGGTTTTACGATTATTATCAAGTACGCCGATTAATAGTTGGGCATATTAATATCATGACAATAAAAGTAGGCGCGTTGATTTTTAGTTGGCCGATAGTTGTGCCCGATTTTAAATTGTATGAAGAATCGGCCAAATCGAATCGGCGTAGTGTGCGCACTCCCATACATGCCCATACTGATCAATCAACTGCCCGACTAAACTACAGTCCTATCAACTTAAGCTGAGAATTGCATTTGTGTGAGTGATCGCCAAAAGTACCGTTAGTAAAACACATACAAATAAAATTAATGTTTTATTAAAAGGAAGTCTATAAAACACATGCTACCAATTGGGCCGATGTAACGACACTTGACACATCCTTTTAAATAAATAAATAAATAAAAACAGGTCCTCGCTCAGCATATGCCAAGGCACGAAGTACCTCGACGCTGATATTCTGCGAGCACCGTTTATAGAGAGGGCGTCCAGCCAGCCTTACAAAATACAACAAAAAGACAAACTTTATAAAATTACAAAATAAAAACAGACTAAAAACTTTTCGTTCACACCTTTAAAATACGTATTCAATTTGCATAAAATTTCTTTCACTTGGCTGCTTAATGGATTTCGTACAGGAAATTCACTTACAGTAGGAGCCATTTCAGTAATATTTGGAACACAATTACATAAAATTACACGTATCTGCTACCAGTACCCGGGGTGAAGTGAAGTATGTGAGCGACAAGCAAGCGGTGCGTGGCGGACGCGCCGCGCTTCAGGCCGCTTGCTATAATAAACCATGCGCGGGACGCGCCGCGCTTCAAGCCGATTGCCACTCTAAACTATCGGTGTGCACTCACACAAATGCAATTCTCAGCTTAAGTTGAGAGGACTGTATCGGCCGACGAAAAATCAACGGTGTGCGCCTACTCTAAAGCTTGCATTGTAGTGTCCGACCGAATGTTCGGTTTCGGTTTCGTTTTCGGTTGAGTTTCGGTAAAAACACGAGTTTCGGTTTAGTTTCGTTTTCGGCGGCAAACTTGCCGAAACTACGACCGAAACCGAATGTGCATTCGGGAGTTTCCGCGCTGTTATCGGTCATGTTCGGCGCGTTGAATGAGTGGATGAATCCGATCAGAGCCAATGTCGTGATTCGCTCGCTTGTTTGTTTGCTGTTAGTTTTGTTTTGTTGTGGTGGCGAGTTTTCGAGTGATTTATTTTGAATGGTATGGTAAGTTTTATCTCGTTTTATGTCGTTATAACATAAGAGCGGGTGTAAACATAAAAAAAATATTCAATATGACTAATAAAAGTATAGTAAGTAATCAAGTTTTATCTAACCTACAATTTTTTTTTGTTTCCCAAATGCTATACGTAAACAAACATTAGTTAAGTAGTTAGTAATGACTATAGTGCATTTCATGGTGATAATATTATGGATTCAGAGTTTCAAAGTTCATTTTAGTATTTATCACCAAGGTATCCAAGTGGCAAGTACATTAGATACTAACTTACGTACTACCAATTTTGTTTTGAGAAATTATTAAGGTAAAAGACCCGACCATGGAACGGGTTATGTACATAGATGTCCTGAATATTGCGAGTAATTAAAAAAAAATCAGACTATAAATCCTTCTTTTTCTTTTTAATACATAATTTGATACCTTTTGGAAGTTTCGGTTTCGGTTTCGGCCGAAATAGACACCGTTGCCGAAATTCGTTTTCGGTTTCGGTTTCGGTCGTAAAACTAGTTTCGGTCGGACACTATTGCATTGAGTTATTATTTTTTTGTAATAAGGCTGCTAACAATTAATTTATTTTATAATCGCTTACTGCTTTGTTTAGACTATGAATAAGTAGATATAAAATTGTATATTCCTAAATTAAGTAAGAAAACTAGTAAGCAATTGCTAACTAAAATATACATATAAAATATAAATGAAAAGTAAAAAAAATATACAATATGTATTATAATTTTGTAGCAAAGTCTGTGTAGCTAGCTATAATGATTGTCTAGTTGTAATTAGGGCGATAATTATAGTGAATTAATTAAGGTAAGTTTTTTAAATTGTGTTTTGTCGTCTCTACGATAAGTAACGGCCGAGAAATGTTAAGATGTTTTTTTAAATCATTGACGTTTATTACTATAGGTATCGAGCATTATAATAAGCTTCGTATCTTTCTAAGGTAAAAAAAATGCTTCTCCACTTCATTTATTTATGTAGGTAATAAAATACTGTTCTTGACTCAAAGCGTGAAATCGCTGCAAGTAAAAAATCATGTCATCTGTCAAAATTATGTATTTTTTTTTCTTTTAGCCTCTATTTTGTGGAGAGGCAAGTCATGTTTGCAATAGACCAGCGCTTCCCAAACTTTTATTTACTTTGACTGCTGTGATGCACTTGGGAATTTGTCATTTTTGTTACAATGACGAACACTACAAAAAAAACAGTGCAACATCGCTTCAAATTCTCAAGATAATCGCGTAAAAGCTCAATGAAGTGCATTTTCTTTACTGTAACTCAAGGAATTGAGGGGGATATCATTTATTTTTTACTTGTACCTATTGCACAAATTACTTATCGCCCAGTCCGACCTTCACCGTTCGGCTATCGTGGCTTCATTCTCTAATCGTTGTTTAAATGTTATATTCACTTTAAATATAATTTTACTTGACACTTGGCTAAATTTTCTAACTGCACGAAGCCACAATAAAAAGAAATAGTTTGGGAAGCTATCATGAGAGCTAAGGAATAGACTAATTTTAGGGAAAAATACATTTGGCAGTATAGGAAGCTGTTTCGGACAAAAGCCTAGTCAAGTGGCAGTTAAGACTGAATTGGCACAGTTGTGGATAGTTGTTATTGTGATATGTAAGTACGGTGACGATTTGATATGTAAGGATGGAATTAAAGGTTGAGGATGAGTTGCACCAACTAACTTTGACCGTAACTATAACGGTAACTGGTGTATTTTGTATGGAGTTTGACAGATCTTTGACGTTTGTTAAAGTTAAAGCAAGATGGTGCAACTCAGCTTAAGATGGTAAAATCTTGGGTCGAAATTTTTGACAAGTGTCAAATAGCTGGTCACACTTTAGCGCCAGATACTGCACTATTTTTTGTTAAGTTCTCTCTCTCACTTCTCATTTGATTTGGAACCTTATACTTATGAGATATAATGTCCATTAAGGAAACTCAATGCTGCCAACCAATTGGTCTAAAATAACTTGCACGAATCGCGCGTCTCTTTTATTTAATAATAAACGTGTGGTTTATTAATTTAAAAAATAATAAGTGGCGTTATTATTTATCTATTTTGGTACATTTGGTTTGGCAGTATTTGTTGAACGACTATGAGTTGACTATAATCGAGAAATTCGATGAATATTCGATTTGTTTAGATTACGCTGACCGGTGTTACTCCGCTCACTATATTTTAAGTAATTTTGCACAGAGCCGCATTTAATTTAATTTTATATTTATTTAGAAAGTATATGCCCAAGTTCGACTTTGCTTTTGTTATGTAAAATTTATATTTATCCTCAGTATTATTTATATTGTTAGCCGTGATAATGTCCACAATAAACTAGTCTGCGATCTTCCTATTAAAATAATCGTAGTGCATTTAGATTTTTGAAATTATATTTGTTTTAACAACTGCAGTTTTTGTAAATGCTTTTTATAAAAAACAAGGCAGCCAGCGTTTGAGAACTAAGATAAAAAATATGTAAGTAGACAACTATTGAATAACGTTTATACAAAAATAGTAATACAATGCACAAAAAAATCGTTCACTATAGTTTATTATACTTTTTCTAAGTAGATACAGACAACAGAAGATCAATCTTTTATTTGTAGTGTAACATTCTTATTTTTGTAATTATTTGATTTTGTGTATTCATTAGTTGATTTCATATTGTGAAATGGAAACCAAGCTTAAATCGTTGTGTTGCCAACAAGATCGTAAAATAATAAGGTAACTAATGTAATACGCTATTGACTTATTACTACGTGCGCGATAAGCGTAGATCTGCGTAACATCTTCAATGATATTTTTTACAATCCTACGATCAGTCATGTCTATTTCTTGATAATGTTGCCCGTATTGTATGGACAACAGCTGATCAAGGTAATCACTGTGACACTTTGAATTGTATTCGTTGTGATTTTGCTACAAATAAGTAGACTTTACTCTATGACGTCACAGGTCTCAACTTATTGCGCACGGGCATGGCAGTATAAACTTTGTATTGAAAATAGCAGCTGATATTTGCGTTTGTAATTTCATATATTCGACAGTTATTTAAGTTCCATGTTGTACGGATGTTTTGTTTTATATTATGGTGCCGGCCGTCTGACGATGAATCAAAAATAAACTCTTTAAAATAATGACGCTTTTTATTTCGTTAATTATTAAAATAATACATACAATAATTACTTAACTAATGATTTTTACGAGGGAGTACCTACTTAGGAGTTGTGGATGAATACTTAGCTCTCTTGAAATCTACAATGACCTATCCAAAATGGAAATTACAAATACCTATTTATACCAGTGTTTTTCAATCCATACAACATTTATGCATTTGCATAATTAGATTTCAGATAAATCTATATTATTTTAGAACTTTACTGTTTTTTACTAAAGTAGTTTTAACGACGACCTCTCGCGACCGGATAAAAACGCAAATGTGATCGCGGCTTTACATAATCGTTGGTTTTTATAGAATTCCTGAAGAAGGTTTACTTTTAGCTTCGTTCTGAAACCATCGAAACCATGCATCAATTAATTGTCACTTCTGAAATAACAATGACACTGTCAGACGTTACAGATGGACTCGGAGAAATTGTAATTCTTCTCCGCGGGTAAATCAATTTGAGTCAACACTCCATGTGAAATTATTTGTGATACTGTGTAGTCGTACAGTTAGCGTAACACTTTGGGTCTGGAACCAAATTCGAATGAAGACCGAGACAGGTGCCGTGAAAGAAAATAATGTTGGTGCGAAGAAGAAAACAAAAAAAGCTAAAGTTACAAAAGTAAGTACGTATTACTGGTATTGCTATTGTAAAATTAAAGGCACCCCAACCCGTCTGACCGGCGGCGTGGGGAGTGTAGGGTTGGAGAGGGTTTTGCTCTTGCAGTGGAGACTTAACTGACTATTGTACTTAATTGTTCCACTTGCTGTGTATACCTAAATATACCCTCAATACTTAGGTATTTGTTATGATTCTTTTCCTGCCTGAACCACGGATTGATTTCAATTATAAAGAGCGCCAAATCGAATGTTATCTATTTCTCATAAATCCAATACTCTCCACGAGTGTCTGATAGATACCGCTTCATAGCAACAAGGCTGCCTAAGTTATGCTGTTTGTTTCTATTTCTTTCGTCCGTTTTGTGTGGTGTATAAACTCAAATTCAATTATTTATTAATGTGCCATTTAAATAGAGCAATAAGGAGATCTATCTTCTCTGTTCTTTTAGCAGACAAAAAAGAAGCCTAGAAAATTCCTCAAAATCAGATGTCCGATATGCTTCAACAACCTCAACAACGAGGCGGTATCCTCAACCCGTTGCGGGCACGTGTTCTGTACGCAATGCCTGCTGAAGGCAATGAGGATCAAGAGGATCTGCCCTCTGTGCCGGGTGTCGCTGAGGACAGCCGCGGCCTGCCACCCGCTGTATTTGCACGATAATTTGTGCGAAGAGGACACCGAGAGCTCTTGAGGTAGGCATAGATGACCTGTTCTTCAGTCAGGGCTGTAGCTAGAATCGAATTTGAGGTAGGGCAGCATGGTTGCAGATGCAAATTGCAATCTATGGTACGGGGAATCCCCTCTGTATCACAGAATGTCACAAACTGTAGTGTGTTCGGAAAAGTTTAGATACCTATCTTTATATTTTTTTTATCTCAAACTATGAACAAATCTTTTTGAGCATTGTCCCCCTACTAAGCTACGGCCTAATGATTATCATATATTTTTTAATTATTTACAGATTGGTGAAACAGAATCGAGGATCAGTGATAATGTCGAATTGCTCGAACCATGTTAATGCTTGGTAGAGCTCGAAACATTGTGTCGGCCATCGCGATGGATCGACGGCCATTTTGGAAGTAGGTAAGTGGAATCGAAATAATGTCGTCGTTAGGTTGGCAGGTAAAACTGATTCTTTAATAGTAGGCGCACACCGTTGATTTTTCGTCGGCCGATAGTTTTTTAGTCGGGCAGTTGATCAGTATGGGCATGTATATGGGAGTTGCGCACACTACGCCGATTCAATTTGGCCGATTCTTCATACAAATTAAAATCGAGCACATCTATCGGCCAACTAAAAATCAACGGTGTGCGCGCCTACTAATGGCGCAGTTACGCTATGCACGAAATTGATCGAATCGCAAATGCGTTGGGATCGTAAAAACACAATAAAGTTAGTTATGTGTTTTCAGCACCGAGGTTGTTGGTTACCTACCTACAGCTAATGGTTCTTCCTATTATTTTATGTTAATGTTTCAATGGTCTATTCCGTTTTGATATCACCTGGATTTGATTGATTTGATTTGATCACCCAAGTGATGAAAGTGGCTTAGATTAATAAAACTCCAGGCGACACTTCCGTGTCCTTTCATCATCCATGAATAAGAAGTCCACTTTGATCACCTAGGTGATCTTACCCATGCGTGAACCATGGGTGATCAAAGGACACCGAAGTATAGTAAGCCTGAGCCCCGATTACGGTAATTTTTAAATTTGAAACGTTAAAAATTACCGTAATCGGGGCACTGGAGTCCACTTGGAATAGACCGTTTCAAAGAGATACCTTTTATTTTTACAGGTCAAGGAACTCTCCCTTCTACCCTACGTTGTGGGGCCGAACGTCCCGCGGTAAATCAACAAATTATATTCGATTAAATTGATACGTTATCGTGCGATTTGAAATATTTATTAAGAAAATATTTATTTATTTAATAAAACAAAGTTATCGTTACGTTACATTACTTTTATTTTATAACTCAGCTGTTATCTAGTATTAACCTATTAAAATTATCAGTATCTAATCCAACTAATTAAAAATACATTGATTGAGTATGAAAAATATATTTTAAAACATTTAATTAATAAATAAATGAGGAAGAAAAGTGCCCAATCTTTAATCGACCTCTGCTACCGATCTTCCATTGTTAGTCGACAGTTCCGATAACTTTTGCTTTATTTCCGTTATCTGAAAGAAGACATACTCAAGCAGTATAAAAATTATGAATAAAAATAACACCCAATGATAATAAAATACGAAATGCTAAAATTACTTTTTGAATCTCGCTCAGCAAGACCTTCTGCTCCGTCCTAGGAGTCATCCCTTCTCTGTTCAAGTCGATCGCCTCCAAATTCTCAAACAACTGCTTTATTTTCATAGCCAAATGCACATCGTTGTTATTCTTTCTCGGAACTGTAGGCTTGCACCTTCTTATCAACCTCTTTTTGTACTTATCAGGGAGGTCTTTCTCGATATCCTCCCTAGTAAGGAGGTTCATGTACTCCGGAGCTGTATCGTAAGGAATATTCTGAGAGTCGATTTTGTAGGAAGAGTCGACGAATTGCTGCTTAAATCGGTAGTTTCGACGCCAGTTCTTTAGCAGTTCCAAGTTCCTGAAAATGATAGTATTAAGTAAACATTTTTATCGAATTCAAAAATTAAAACTTATATGCGTCGCCAATTTAGCAAAAAATGGTCCTTCGAGCCGGACTTAGATTAAGGAAACGTACTTTCTCCCTTGCAATATCTTATCTCTGGTAGCAAGCAAATCCTTGTGCTTCTTTATAGCCAAATCTTTCAAGTAACTTTGTTTTATCTTTACATTTTGTATTTCTCTGCTGTCAGCGCCCTGTGGGACCACATACTTCGAACTTTGATAGTATGGCGGAATAAGCGTGCGACTTTTGGCCAGCTTCGGGCATTTCCCTTTAGTTTTACTGTAGCATTCGTCTCCAGATTCTTCCAATTCTCTCTCGCTAAACTGTATCGATAAAGTTTTTGATTTTTTCAACTTATCGCCATCGATTACTGAATTGTAACTTACTACTTCTTGGTTAAAAACGTCAGGGTAGTTGGCCGTACTGGCAGCATCAGAAACATCGGATTGGGATTGTGCAAAAATGTTGTCTATGTATTTATGATGAAGGAATTCCAGTATTTTTGTAACACCACCCTTGATGATTTCCTTCGGAGGGTAGACTAGAGGATTACCATTTAACTGTAGAACCTTTAAATTGGTTGTGCCTAATTCGTTAGGCAAAGAATTTAGTTGATTGTTTTGTAATAGCAAATGTGTAAGGCTAGGATGGTTCTGGACCGATTTTGGGAAATCTGTTAGTTCATTATCACGTAGATCGAGCCACATTAGACTTGGTAATGATGGGAAGAAATCATCTGGTAACGATGTTATTTGATTGTTATGGAGATATAGAATCTGTAAAAGAAATGTTAAGTGATTAAGTAAAATATCATAGGGCCTCGCTTCTAATAATATAATAATAATATAACTGTGGACACAGAAATTTATCATTTGATTTCAAAATAAACTCACACACAATAACTTGTTATTCGCCAAGTCGGGCACTTCTTTTAGCTGTTTACAAGATAAATCGCAAGTTGTCTCGTCATTCAACACTTCCTCGTAAATATTGCCTGTTGAGCATGAATCAGAAACAACGGACATTATTTTCCTGAAATAAATCAAATCTAGTATAAATTACACTTGTGTGGTCAATAAAATATCTTAGCAAAATCATTCGATTTTAAATATGGCGCGCACAGATTTTGTCTATGGTTCAAATATTACATGACTCTATTGACCAATCAACAATGATCTAAATTCCGAAATAAAACATTCTTCTTCTTCTTCTTCTTCTTTTATTTTGGCGACGGCTTGGTTTTGAGAACCATGATTTCGCCAATGTCACGTAAACAGCTTTGACAAAGTTACAGGGTTTTTAAAAAGAAAAAAGAAAATTTACAATATTTAATTTTTTAACAATAAGCGAAATTATTTGTGTGAGTACCTAAAACAAAACAAAAAAGACATCACAGATTGAGACAACACAAATATATACATAATACAGGGATTAAAATAGTTGGAAGGAGGAGGGTAGGATGGGAGATTGGGAGAGGAAAAATAATTTTGATTATACCTACAAGCGAATTTTTCGGGATTGGATAAATTTTGATATTTGTTTTATAAGCGGAGGATTCATGGAGTTTAGTAAACATTTAATATTAGTAGGACGAGGGACGCTGTCAGGGAGGAAATCTAATAAGGAGGAACCTATGTTTGGACAATTAAAAAAAATATGATTGGTTGTGCCTTCGTCTAAGCCACATTCGCACAAGGAACTATCCTTTATATGCATCTTCGCGAGGTGAACCGGAGTACACGCATGACCAATTCGCAACCGACAAATAATTGAAACCGAGCTTTTAGGAAGGTGTTTGTATTTAAAAAACCAAGGTCTAGGGGGAATATCTTTCTGAATATCTGCATAATATTTGCCAGCCAACCTTTTTGAGTTATCCCAATGAGTTCTCCACGATTTATAGAGATGGGCTTGGGAGAGAGATGCAGCATCGTGTGAGAATAAAAAGTAGTGCTCTAGTGAACCAAAGGATATGGCATGTTTAGCACATGAGTCGACAGATTCATTACCTGGGATTCCTCTGTGACTAGGAATCCAAGCCAATACTATGTTGATATCCTTCAGTCGACAATCGAAAAGGGCTTGTCTTATTTTTAGAACTGTGGGAAATTTTACTTTGCATTTGAAAGGGTTAGCCAAAATTGATTGGAGGCAACTAAGGGAATCCGAGAAAATTAAAACGTTATTTAACGAATGGGATTTCACATAAAGTATGGCTTCTAAGATAGCTGTAGCTTCACCGGTGAAGACCGATGTAACCGGGGGACATTTAATTTTAAAGCTAAGTGCGACTTTGTACACAGGTATCCACACTGCTGCGCCGACATATTTGATTGGTCATTTCAGCAATGACAGCTATGAGAGACATGAGCATAATTTTTTGACATTCATTTAACCATAGACAATTGTAGTGATGCGGTTAATGAACTAGCTCTTTCTTATAACGCTTTTGTGTGAAATATAAAAAAAGTTTTCTAAAATGTTAAAATAAAACTAAAATGTCATTTTTTACTTTTTTAAATGGCTATTGGACAACTTAAGAATCACATACCTACATAAAATTTGTTAATTTCTCATGTAAGTGACTGTAAGGTTTTTAATGAGAAATAAATGTTCTTTAAACCTAAATATTATTTTTTATTAATTACAAAAAATAATCATTAAACAATATTACAAAGAGGACAAGTGGCACTTTTTAATCACCACTACGAAAATCGAATCCTTTATCGAAGTGAATCAAGATTGGAGCGTGTAGGCCTAATTTACAACTGTTACTTTGCAAAGAAAGAACAGAAAGAAAGAAATAATATTTATTCGGTATCAAAGATATTACAATACAGACAGAAAAGAATAGAACAAACTGAACAAAGTTTTACATTAGTCATTCTTAACTCATTAAGTGAGCTAGTTCAATAATTACGCTCATTAGTGTGAGCTATTGAGCAACAACAAACAAACTGAAGGCACATGGCGAATACGTCACTACTGTCTCAGTTACAAGATGGCGAACGTGCGGGATAGTGACACATCTTTGTGGCTCCACAATAAACTCGGTACATCGAATGATTCGTGGACCAGTGGCTCAATTTGTACACAGTTAAACGCTGAAGTTCTGAAGAATATCAAGGATTGTTTTCCAGACCTGCAAACACAAGTGAAATTGAAATTATTGCTAAGTTTCTTTCATATCCCGCGCAGAAATGTTGAAGAGGTAACTTTTCTCTTTGATGTTCTATGGTTTTGCGTAACTGTATTGTGTTTTGTATCTCTGTCTTGGCGTACGAAAATATATTATGATAGAAAGAGAGATACGATCGACTATAGTTTTATTTGTTGTCATGTAGTAATTTACACAAGAGAAAATTCTAAAATTTATTATTGTTGATGCTTAATTATTTAGTTGTAGATATGTAATGTATGATTTGTAATGCGTTTCACTGTCCGTTGTTATTTGAGAAAGATTTATTGCGTGGTATTAAATTAATTATCGACGTTGTATTTTCCCTCCTATTTTCAGCAGGCGTCATAATTTCAATTATTATTGTTGATTGACAAATAAAACTATTGAGAACTCGTTTATTACTTAAATTTAAGCTTATTTTATAATGCTAAACTGCTAACATAGGGATACCTAACCTCAAAAACCTTAGTTTACATTTCTGCTAACCTCAAGGTCTCTGTACTCTGCTAAACCAAACACATTCCTTGGCCCAATTGATTTGAAATAATTTTCATCACATTCTTCAGTTTGGGCAATAAATTACGTCCATTATAAATATTTTATTGGCAATAAATCTTTCATTTCTTCAATGTTGTGTATTTAATTTAACTCACTAATGTCTATAATTTTATTTTAGCTGTAACCTTTCTTAGTAAATTGTTTGAATTTTCAAGCCTATTACAAGAAAAGGCTTATCAAAATGTGTAATTTTAGGGTATGGTTCAGTCTCATAAGATATTCATAAATGTAGTTTGACTTCCGTTACGTTACCCTTCCCCAAGCTTAGGAAAAAATGTTTTTTTTATGCTATACAAGGCAGGTATTTGACCGCAATCGCACCTGGTGTTTAGTGAGATGCAGTCTAGGATGGTACATATCTGCCCAGTAAGTGCCTATTCACTCTCGCCACTATATTTTCAATGATTTTCAACCATATCTTCACAACAAAGTTTAAATTGATGTGGGCTCTATTTAACTGCTGCCTGGTTAAGGGTAATTGGTCCAGTCCCTTTTAAATTAACCAGACACCTGACTGGAAAAATAATTCCCTATTTAGTTATGTGCATTGAACTAGATTATAAAAAACCTTTTTATTACAGTGGCGAAATGAACTCGAAGAGATTATCGAAGTGGCAGCGGTGGACTCAGACTTATGGGTGGCGATGCTGGCCGAGGTCCTCAAGACGTTTCCCTCAGCGGGCACCCTCAACACCGAGATAGCAGAGTTCGACGAGACCAGGCCCATCTTCAGCGATATGATCGGAGAGCTGAGACGGGCGCTAGCCAAACACTCTGACCTTGGACTGCTACCTCTTGAGTGCCTATATTTGAATAAGAATGCTTTAGTTTCTGTAGTAAGTTGGATCTTGATATTTTATTTTGACGTACATATGATAGCAATGAGGGTTTTCGCGATTGAAAAATCCGCCAGATGGCAATACGTAGACGCGAGGTCCAAATGCTGCATGATGGTTTATTTTTGACATGACATTGACAGATATGTCAAAATCCACCAATCATGCAGCATTCGGACCTCGCGTCTACGTATTGCCATCTGGCGGATTTTTCAATCGCCAAAACCCTCATACAGACTACATTATTGTTGCAAAATCGCCCTTAATACATGTTAATAAGAAGCCAAACTGTTCAGCTTGACTTGTCCTCATCTGTATTTAATTTCATCATGTGGTCCACACAGCTTATGACCGCAGTCTGTGGAGGAACACTATCTGTAGTCGTGATCCTCATCAGTGAGGGAACGAGGTAGAAGAAGTATTTAATTTGCCCATCATCCGTATTTAACATACAGGGGTGTTTCTAATTCAATAACGTCTGTAGATAGAAAGGAAGACGAATCAGTTCAATAAACAAATTACTGTCAATTGCCTGCCCATGCAATTATATTCAGCTGGCAGTGGACAGCAATTGGCTTGTTTGATTGATATTTAAGTTTTTAAATGTCCCAGCTATAGATCTAGACCTTGACTAAGTCAATGCCTGAGGTATCGGAATATTTACTATTGTGATGTGACAGAGCATACAAGTCCCAAGTCTCGGTGATGTTTGACTTTTCAAAAACACCCTTCCATGCCGCTCCCATACCTTAGGTACTGAGTTAGGACTTATAGTTTCTTAATTTATCCTGAAATTAAATCTTGACTATTGTTGCTACATAATTTTATGCAGACACAAAGATTTGCACGTGAATTTGAGTAAAAAAAGAAAGACAAGTTTTTGAAATACTCGTATGCGCCGTAACATCAACAACTGAAAAAAGTACTGAAAATATTAAGATCAAGAAAACAATTTTCACGACAAAATGCGCGCCAAATGAAATTTGGTTCATTCCTAATCAACAACCTAACGGTTCGAAGGCAATAAATACATTATTTATTTATTTAACCTTTTTAAAAGTGCTCCAAACATCCCACACATTACTAAAGTCTTCAACTACCCTCTCAACATTCCAGGTGGGCCAGCAACCCAACGCAGTGAAACACTTCACCCTGAAACGGAAGCCCAAGTCCGTGGCTCTCCGCAGCGAGCTCTTAGCCAAGGCTACCGAGGCCCAGGCCAACCAGAAGAAGGCGCAGGCGCCTACAGTGCCCGTCCGTAGCCGCGGCATGCCTAGGAAGATGACTGACACCAGTGAGTATTTGGGACTAGCTTTTGATTATGGTAGGCTGCGTAGACTTATTTATTAATTTTAGGGCACTTTTACAAAACGCGATTGAATCGCAAAATATGCACCTTTACACACACGCGTTACTAAAGCTTCAACCACACCAACGTGTGCAGAGAGCCTAGTGTGAGTTTTCACCAAACGCACTCACTAGTGAGCGCGTCAAAAAATGACATTAAATGTATGACGGATTGTACAGTGCCCCTACGGGACTATTCCCACTTCTCGTTCCCACCACTGCAACTCCTGTGTAGCCAGGATCTACAGCTTGACCGCCACAAAAACCCAACCAATGAAGGTCAAGTTTGTCCCGGGGGAAAGTTAAACTGTCATTGGATACAGCGCCCCTAGCGGGAAACGTTCAAAAACTAAAATTTTCATACATTTTTTAAACACACTCAGCCCACAGATCGCCATCGCCGGCGCGATCAAAGGGCAATGACAGGTCGCGCGACCCATGACAGTTCACGCGACCTGTCAATGGGGATTGATCGATCGATCTGCACGCGTTGGTGTGGTTGAAGCACAAAAGCAGCGATACAATCGCGATTCAGTCGCGCGACTTTCAAAACGCACGTTAGAATCGCTGCAAAAAGTCACTATGTTACGTTACTCAGGAATTTGTACTAGTTTACTGGTGAAAGAATTTTCATCTTCAATATCTATTGAATAAATAAATGCCTGACCATCACTTATCATCGGTTGAAAAGCAGGTCAAGAATTTTATCCATTTTTGTTAAATATTCTGCTATTGTTTCTCACATTTATTTATTGCATTTATATTACTTTAGCATGTCTAAAACCTTGAAAAATATTATTTTGATTCATACTTTTTGGATTTTGTGCTATAATATTTATCTCTATTTGGACAACGTTCGAAGATTAGCGTAACGCGTCTTCCGAATTAGAGCAATAGAAGCCCGTAATATCCTAACAAAAGCTAGCCTTGACCTAATTTTAACAGGCGTACCACGTTATGTAAAATACGTTTGATTTGCCTAACAGATGGAAAGTGATAGGTTATGTATGAAATGATCTCAGACGAATAAATTGTTGGCCCCATACTTTGCATTAGGGAACTGCGCAAATTGTCTTTCCTGTATTTATATCACAGATTTCCTCTCAGAATAAAACGATTTCGAAAATGCATATTAATTTATAAGACAATTTTCAGATGTATTATAACAAAATAAGTTATTAGTCGGCTAGCCGCAAAAATATTCGTATGAATCATTCGAATGGATGAAAATCTTGAAAGGTAATAAATCATTCGAATGACGAATGAACATTTATCGAACTAATTAATCGAATATTTCGATCGTAATTTTTTTTAGAAAATCGCCTATCGCTATATTGTAATAATTAGTGTTACGCATGAGTGTATGAAATTCGTGTCCGTGAGTGATGTTTATAGCTTTGTATAGATCGTGTCATCTATGAAGACGCGCCCCACCATACTTCCGCTAAGGCTAATGTTTGAGTGTTATCGGTACACGCTAAATCATGCATGAGTGCACACGCACACTACAATAATGACTCTCGGATTGCTCAGATCAAACTACCCGCACCTCGCGCTTACCTCGGCCAGACGGTGTGGCGCGTCTTCGTGGATGAAACGATCTATATCGACATAAGCAAGCTCAGGCGAATGAGTGGCTTATTTGGCCGAGCCGCTCATTTACCTGAGTATGCTCAAGTGGATAAGGCCACCAGTAACCAGTGCCAAGTCTTTAGAGCATTAGGAAAAGTGAAACTGTCATTGGACCTTGAAATTTCGAACTCTTCCTATGTTCTTCTGATTAATTTCGTTGCGGGTCCAATGACAGTTTCAACTTTCCCCCGGGACAAACTTGACTTTCATTGGTTGGGTTTTTATGGCGGTCAAGCTGTAGATCCTGGCTACACAGGAGTTGCAGTGGTGGGAACGAGAGGTGGGAATAGTCCCGTTTTGTCATTGGACCTTCAACCCAATGGTCCTGTTAATAATACCACAGAATAATAATAAGTACTACGTACAGAAGTTTTACTTCGCGAAGGTATTTAAAAAAATGTATGCTCAATGTCATTAACAATATGGTGTAATTTAGCCTGTCTCAAGAGTCAAGCACCATTTTGTTGACAAACGTCAGCGATCGGCACTGCGCCGAAGCTATAGGGCTGACTTCGGTAAAATGATGTGACGTGAGGTGCCAAACTGCGGAAAATGGCGGAGGAAATACATGATTTAGCATGAATTATCATGAATGATATTCATTAATACTTATTTACCTCTCAGTGTCTTGAGGCAACTTAAAAAAGTACAGTCTGTGTTTTTATTATTATTTAGGCAGTTAAATACTGCACAGTATTTAGTACACAATTTTCTTTATTTTCTTCCATCATACACAAGAATACGCGTGCGTGAGTCAATGTTCGCTCGTATATGAGGCCTTGTCGAATAGTATCCTGTAGGTGGGCCATCGTGCGTGTTTTGTTTTCGATGTAAACTCGAGGAGATGAAGAGGCCTGACAATACTTCTTTTCTTTCTCTAGCGCCGCTCAAAGGCCTGCCGTCCCGCTGGGCGGGCCGCGGGGGCGGCGGGGCGGGGCGGCCCCTCCCCGCTGTCCCGCGGCCCCCTCCCCGCGCGGGCATCAAGCTGCTTGATATTACGGAGCAGCCAGCGACACATGCTCAGATCAAGAAGCGCAGGAAGCTTGGTGAGTGTGACACTTATTGATTGGGAATAGAGTTGAATTTGCTTTAGAAGCAGGACTACTCCGAAACGCTGTTTACGTAGTTTCGGGTCTAGCTGTCACTGTTGCTTATTCTGTGTGAGAGGGATGGCAAAACTCGAAACTTTGGGAACTTTTTTCGGAGTAACCTCGCAGTCCGTCTAAGGCTTCAACCACACCAACGCGTGCAGATCGCCATCGCCGGCGCAATCAAAGGCCAATGACAGGTCCTGTCATTGGCCTTTGATTGGTGTGGTTGAAGCAGTAGGGATGCATCCAACAACCAGTCGGCGACACACGCTAATTGAGAAGTTCAGGAAACTGAGTTTGTTGAACTTTGTTCTTTATTCTTCGGGAATAGAGCTTGGAGTAATCTAATCTTAGTAGGGAATTTAGTGCAATGATTTGTATGGAGACCCCTCCACTTTGGTATAGAAGGCTCATTTTTGCACCAGTTGTTCTTTGGGTGCTCCTGAGTAGATTTCCGTCGGTAGACATCGGGAGCCCCCCCTGTGGTAGCAGGGGGAGGGGGGGCAAGTTTCCTTCTGCCGCGCTTCACTTTAAGGCCCATATCTTCAAAACTATGGGTATTAGGGCAAGTGTGGTGTCATTTTCGGATAATTAAAGGATGGCGAATTCATTTCTAGAAAAAACTTTTTGCCTTTTCATACAAAAAATTATAAATATGGAGTAAAATTCACAAAAACCAAAAAGTATTTTTTTAAATAAACGTCGTTTACTTTTAAATCACTGGAGATAATCTAATAAAAAAAATATGTCCTGAAAGCTACATTTATCAGGATTATAAATATATACCATTGTATGGTACTTTTTTTGAAAAAAGTAGGTAAAAAAAATTTTTCTTCAGGACACAGCGGGCGAATTTTAATGCGCGTCGGAAAAAAATATTTATTTTATCCATGAATTCATACTATTTGGTTCATAAGCAAGTAAAGATTATTATTTTAGAATTTATTTAGAGTTCCTGGCATATCATGCTACCATGATTTGTATTTTTTATTCAATTAATTTTGAACACTATGTGTAAGACATAAGGTTGAAAATAGTTTAAATACATTGTATTATTGAAAATATCATAAGAAGAAAGCACTAAATAAAGAACTTGAATTTGTCTAAACGTCTAATGATTATTAATATTATTATTATGTTTGTACGCTTTGGAGCTCACGGGTCAAAAGTGTCCCGGTCCTTTATAAGGCTTGCGTGGGGATACAGATCCAACACGTAGAGGCCGTTTTAAGCGCAAAATAATCGACAAAAGTGAAAGTGGTGCACATGCTGGATCTAGTCTCTGACTATATCATGGGATGTAGCCAGAGACCATCCCCAGCCTGTGCACAGGAGCTATTGCAGTTATTGGAGAACGGACTAGGGTTATGGATGAAGGATGGAGGGACTGGTTACTGGGCTATGGATGGAGACTACGGGTCACCTGCCTGGTTCATAGTCTCGGACTGAAAAAATGGCAGGCGGTGACTAGCCAGCGACTAAATGGGCCCCCCCTGGCGTCATGGGTCGTATAGACCGGACTGAGGGGCAACATTGGCGTCTGCCAGCTCAGGGGTGTAGAGAGGTGTGCTGCGCTTTCTCCGGAGTTACTCGCGGCGTTATGCCCTTTAACACTTCCACCCCTGGAGCATATAGCTCTAGCGACTCCACTCTGGCCGGCCGGTTAAGGCAAGTCAGAGGTGAAAGTCCTGCAGACCCTCTCGGATTCCACTTCGGCAAGCCGAAGACGAGGGTCTTGACCGACTCTCGGGAGCACTCGGATTAACAACTGGCCCCGTGGTGTCGCTACTCACCAACAGCTCGCCACAAAGCTTTATTATTATTATTTTAATTAACATTTTTATTTCTACATACATATCTACATACATAATACTATTGTACCAGTGATAACGGAAAGGTAAGTGTGAGGAAAGAGAGGATTGATATTATCATAGTACGGGAGATTATTTTTAGCACAAAGGCTACGGCTGTGACCATTATAGTTGTTTTTTCAGACAGGTGCTGTCTGCTTTACTAGCTTCTGCACTACTTCTTTCCAGGCAAGCTTCGGCAGCTACGGGCAATTGGTCCATGTAGGCTCCATGTTGCTATCGATTCTGGTCCACCCCCAACCAGTCGGGTAAAGGGAAGACTGAGTCGGTTGCTTGCAACTGACCCTATACGCGAACCCCTTGAACCAACTAAATTTTAAATAATTTTAAAAAATCATAAGGACATAATTATTGCCCTTGATATACTGATACAAAACTGCATAGGTTGGTGGGCACTTACAGCACTCGTTCATAGTCAAGCATGTAGTAATAAACAAAGTGAACGTTTAAGGAGGTTTGCTACAGTATTTCAAGCTGAATTCTACGCTATAATTATGTGTGCACTAAAAACAGGGGTGTAAGAAACGCAATATTTACATCCTTAGCCACAGCCAGGCATCACTCAAACAAAGCCATGGCCTCAGTAAAGGTTGAGTCTAGAATTAGGTATTCTAGATGCAATCTTAAAGATGAACAAACTCTGAAGGCATGACAAAGTGTCCCTAATGTGGGATACCTGGACATACACGGATCGAATGCAATGAGAGAGCCGACAGTCTAGCGAGACAAGGGTCAGAGACGATACCTATTGGGTCAGAACTGATAGTAGTACCTTTATCTAAAAGCTTAGGTACCTCATGGCCATAATATGGCCATATCCAAGAATAACAGGGCTGAATGGGAAAGCTCCAACGATATAAGCCTCTCCAAATCATTCCTATAGGGAAATACAGGGTCATGAAGAAAACTTTTCAAAGGTATGACTCACTTGACTTATGGTCCTATGTCCCCTAGATGGGGCAGAGGGCGTCCACAACAGTCCTCCATCGCGTTCGGTCTTGAGCTATGTGTTTTATCCCGCTCCAAGTCTTGCCGATCTTCTTCGCCTCGTCTGCCACAGTGCGCCGCCAAGTTTGCTTTCAAAGGTATGCCCAAGCAATTACAGGTACGCAAACTGGGCATTATGGAACGAACCACATGTCCCACAAAATGGGCCTAACAACAGAAGCTCTCGAGCATGTGGAATACAATGTGGAGTCCATGAAACACTTAATACTGTAAGGATGGGTCTGCTTGGGTCAACATATCCGGCATCAGAAGACTATTAGGTGGCTTTCACTCAGACGCTTAATTCACTTAACTAATGGATAGGATTTATTGTGATGATAGGGAATAAAAAAGGGGGAATAAAGATCCTAATGGGTCGCTGTGGACTACGCTTAGGTGTGACCCTGCATAAAATAACCCAGACAGCTTTGTATCAGCATTGGCTACTGGCAGTATATCAAGGAGTTCGCGTATAGGATCAGTTGCAAGCAACCGACTCAGTCTTCCCTTTATCCGACTGGTTGGGTGTGGACCAGAGCCGTAGCCTTTCTGTTAAAAATAATCTCCCGTACTATGATAATGTCAATCCTAACTTTCCTCACACTTACCTTTCCGTTATCACTGGTACAATAGTTAAGTAGAAATAAAAATGTTAATTAAAATAATAATAATAATCATTAGACGTTTAGACAAATTCAAGTTCTTTATTTAGTGCTTTCTTCTTATGATATTTTCAATAATACAATGTATTTAAACTATTTTCAACCTTATGTCCTACACATAGAGTTCAAAATTAATTGAAGAAAAAATACAAATCATGGTAGCATGATGTGCCAGGAACTCTAAATAAATTCTAAAATAATAATCTTTACTTGCTTATGAACCAAATAGTATGAATTCATGGATAAAATAAATATTTTTTTTCCGACGCGCATTAAAATTCGCCCGCTGTGTCCTGAAGAAAAATTTTTTTTCACCTACTTTTTTCAAAAAAAGTACCATACAATGGTATATATTTATAATCCTGATAAATGTAGCTTTCAGGACGTATTTTTTTTATTAGATTATCTCCAGTGGTTTAAAAATAAACGACGTTTATTTAAAAAAAAAACTTTTTGGTTTTTGTGAATTTTACTCCATATTTCTATTTTTTTGTATGA